>NC_056745.1:818422238-818487238 GCF_019279795.1 Protopterus annectens
TCAAACAATCATAGTCAGGGGTTATTTGTTTTCTTCTTCATAGTAGATTATTTTTACAACATAATGATGACAATAGTTATTTATTTATTTATTTTATTTAGTTGACATTTTTTAATCGGGATAGTCCAACTGAGCAAAAGCCTTTTTTCAGCAGAGGCCAGCAGAGAAAAGCTCCACAGTACAAGTCTGTAAGTTACAATAGTTAGTAAGATACAAAATAAAATACAGTAGTACTGCATACATACATAACAAATATAATCATTATTACATACAACTATTGTGTAGTGATTTTTAGCATAAACAGAGGTCCAATGAGTAATATAAATGCAGTTTTATCAAAATATGTAAATAAACACATACTGTAAGTAGTGTAGGAAGCATATTACCAATAGTGTGCAAGGAAAGTATCATGCTTGTGGAATGGTAGTTTTGAAAAAGAATGGCTGTTGTTAGTAATGGAGAATAAAGACAGGTTAGTATATTCAGAAGGGAACTAAAGATAGGGGAGTGAGAATAGAGAGGGATTAGGTAAAAGATGGGAGGAAAGTAAAATGAGTTTAGTAGGGAGGTTTGGTAAAGAAAATAGAGGAGAAGAGAGGGATGAGCTTGGGTAAGAAGAACAAGAAAAGAACTAGAGAGTGAGACTTGGACAGGGTACAGGGTAGGCAGTTCATGCAGGATATTTACATTGTGATGACCAGGTAGAACTCAGATAATATTTTATAACTTTCTTGAATTCATGAAACTGGTTTATTTTATTTAGGGGCATGGGCAGTTTATTCCATGAGATGGCTGGTAAGATGCTATAAAGATTTTGCCCAGAGGATCTCTTAGGTTTGTAAATTTCTAGTTTAAATTGATCACAGCTCCTGAGAGTTCTGGGGGGGTATATAAAGAGATTACAGAGGAGATATTGGGGCAAGAAGAGGGTTTGTGCATGATAGAGTAGATGATGGCAAATTGAGAGAGTTGAAGATGGTGATGGAATTTTAACCAGTTTAATATCTTTAGAGCAAGATAGTGATGTGATTTAGGTCACTAATTTGATACAAATCTGTGTACTTTATTATAAGTTTAGCTAGAATATTGGATTGCAGGTTAGTAAGAATTTGTGAACTATAGAAAAGGTTAGGAAGGAGGTAAGCATGGGCAAGTGTCTGTTGTGGCTCAATAGTTATGAACTTTTTATTTTTGTATAGTAGACCTAATTTTTGATGGGTTTTCTTAATACTATGGAATACATGAAGGTCAAATCTAAGTTGGTCATGTCTTATGACACCAAGGAGCTTAGTGTGGGTTTCAGCCTTAATTGTGTTGTTGAGGGATGTAATGGTGAATGTGGGTTTGTGATGATTCAATGATTTAGGGAGGAAGAGTAGAAATTTACTCTTTCTGGGACTGAGTATAAGTTAGTTACTGGACAACCATGTTTCAGTAAGATTGAATGATTTTTGTTTGTAAGGGTAATTAGGTCAGGGAGTGTATCCAAAGTGGTAATAACTGTGGAGTCATCCGCATACTGTATGAGGGATGATTGTGGACAGGAAGTGTAGAGATGGTTTATGAAAATGTTAAAAAATAAAGAACCAAGTATTGATCCTTGTGGTATGCCCATTTTAATGGGTAGGAAGGGGAAAGAGAGGAGAGCCACTTAACATCTTGTTGTCTGTTGAATAGATAGCTTTGAAACCAGGAGATAGAAGCAGCTGAAAGATTTGCTGAGAGAGCTTAGAAAGGAGAATGGGATGACAGACCATGTCAAAAGCTTTAGAGAGATCAAGAAAGAGAGAGGAGACCAACTTGTTATTGTCCCTGGCCAGAGAGCTAGAGTGTGTGAAGGAGATAAGAGCCATAGTAGTATTGTGATGAGGACAGAAGCCATGTTCTGTAGGTGAGAGTAGATTTTCATTGATGAGGTAGCCAAGGATTTGTTTATGAGCACATTTTTCAAGGATTTTTAATAGAGGATACAGTATTGCTATAGGTCAGTAGTTAGCTAATTTGGTAAATTGTCCACCTTTGTAGAGGGGTATAGTATAGATTTTTTTCCAAAGAGAGGAAACAGTGGATTCACTTATTGAGCAGTTTATGACAATGGAAATGGGATATGCAATAAAATGAGGTGAAGCCTTGAGGAAAAGTGAAAGTAGATTGTCTGGTGATGCACAGCAAGGTTTTAGTTTGAGGAGAAGGTTTTTATTGTAGTATGTAGGAACTAGTTTTAGTGTGAAAGAATTATTAAGCTTGGAAGGATTGAAAGTGCTGTAAGGTCCAGTAGAGTTAAGGTCTGAATAAGTTTACTAACTGAATCGATCAAGTAAGAGTTGAAGACAGAGGCTGTTTCTTGTGGGGTATTATTAGGGCAGGCATTACGAGTGGAGGGGTTTCCAGGGTGTAGGATTTGACTGATACTATTCCAAAATGTTTTAGGATTTTTATTTTGTATAGTTTGTGATTTACAATAGAAATGTTTCTTATCTGTGATAAGTTGTTTTTTGGTGAGGTTATGTAGTTCCCTGTATGTTTGGTAGTGGGTATGCAGTTTAGTCCTAGTCCAGAATTTCCAGGCATTATCCCATTTTTGTATTAGGGTGTATGTAGCTTGGGTAAGTTAGGGGGTGCATCTAGATTTGTCTCTTTTTGTTCTAAGGAGGTAAGGGAGTTGAGTGTATTAAGAAATATGTTAAACAGCTTCATATAGTGGTAGATTAGAAAGGACTGACCAGTTAGATGATAGAATGTTGTTAAGTCAGAATGGAAATTGGATGCTTTTTGGCACTCTATAAGTTTATGTGGTCTGGGTAGCTGGGGAGAGAATCTTTGAACACAAATGGGAGAGTGATCATTAATGGTATCGGGCATGGATTGAGGGCTGTGATAAAGGTTAGGATGAGAGGTTAGAATCCAGTAAATGATAGATGTAGAGTTAGTTGTTTTGACATAGTGGATGGGAGTTGAGATAAGCTGGGTGAAGCCATGTAAGATTATGCTGGAGCTTGGACAGGTAGACATTAGTGATAGCCAATCGATATTTATGTCACCAAGTAGGATGGTTTCATTAGCTATGCTATTGGTGAACCAGGAGAGGATTTGTTCTAGTATAGGTATGTTATCACCTGATGGAATATATATTGCAGCATTTGTTAAAGTTTTATGATCATTGAGTTTACAGTTTACAGTTCAGCAGGGTGGAATTAAGGAGGATGAATAGATAAAGGGGATGGGGTGAGGTTGTTGGAGTATAATATAGCAACAACTCCCCGTTTTTTGACAGTATTATCAAGATGAAGGATGTTATAGCCTAATGGAAGGAAGTCCTTGTCAAGAATATGTGGTTTAAGCCACGTTTCAGAAATAGTTATTAGATTGGGGGAATATTGAGCTACCCATGTATGAAATTCACTTACTTTATTGACAATACTGTGAAGGTTAATAGAAAATAGAGACAAATGTTTTGTGTTAGCATTAGACTGGTGGGATACAGATTGGGATGGCAGAGATTTTGAAGATGGATTAGAATGAGGTCCAGGGTTTGGATGAAAATCAGCAGAGAGATATAAGGTATTGCAAGGGTAGATTAAGATAGTTTTGAAAGTCTGAAGTAAGTGGTGTTTATACTTTGTTTTAGGACATAATGAGTTGAGTGGGGGATTTTGATCTTGGGAAAAGTATGGTTGGTGGTAAGACAGAGAGTGGAGGAAATATGAGAGAAGTATTGTGTTTCTGCATATAAGCTGTAGTGAGTAGATGTAAGAGGGAGATGAAGTGGATTAAGATGTGTATGATATGAAGAGAGGTAAGACAGAAGCAGAAGAGGAGGAAAAAACAGAAATGGCAGCAACATTATGAGGGGAGGGAGATTATTGTGACTAGAAAATAATAAGTAAAGAGGGAACAACGTGTTTAGTTGGTGGTATGAATGTAGTGCAGGGGTGAAAGAGAAAGGGAGGGGACTGTGTAGCAGGAGTGGACAGTGGTATAGGGGAGACTAGGATTAGTAGGGACAGGGAGAATGTATAGGAAGAGGAGGTACTATAAGAGGTGGAGAAAGGACCCATTAGCTATAAAGGTAATTGATGCATGGGTGGGTGGGAATGGGGGTAGGGTAGAGAAGCAGAGTGAGCCTGAGCAGAGTGAGTGTGAATGGAGTGGTTTGAGCCGAGAACTTAAAAGAAAAATTATCAGGAAGACATGGAGTCTGATATGGACAGGGACTGCAGGTAATGTAAACCGTGAAAGTCCAGGGAAATGTAATTAAAGAAGCAACTATATGAAAAGAGGACCTAAGGTATAGTAGGAAAAAAATAATGGTAGATAGGGGACTATTATGATAGACTGGACACTAAATTTATTAAATGCAATTGATAAGCAATGGTCATTGGTGACGGGTATTTACAGATAAACAGTAGGCTAAAAGTGAATATACACCTCGGGGATAGGCAGTGGACCAGTGAGAATAGTGGTCCATTATATTCTATTAAATATTAAATATTAATATTATATTATATTATATTATTGTTCATATAAATTATTTAATGGTTAACCCTAAACAGTGACAGAAAGTTAATTACAGAATATTGGAAAAGTGAGTTCATGTCTCCATTTACAGAATTTATACATAAACATGGTAGCATTTTCTAAATGCATAATAATTGCTTTCTCTCAAAGCTTCCCTTTCTGGTAAGATTCACTACATAGTTTATTCAAAAGGTGCCTATCTTAAACTCCATATTTATTTTTCATAGGATTAGCAGGAGTTTCAAGCTCTTTTAGTCTAATTACCATGTGGACATTACCATCACCCATGGCTTTACTTCCTTTTTCAAATAGAGAGAGGCCAGGTAGTCTTAGTATAAATTTAAGAGTTCCCATCCAGTTATGCAGGTTTAGTTTGAAGGAACATATGGAATCACATTGTTTAATCTGCATAAGTTTTTTACAGAGAAGGAGGAGGCACTAGCTGATAAATATACCTCTCTCTTGTACTCTGTGTATCTACTGATGAAGGTTCAGGTATCTTTTAGCAATGTTGTCTGACTACTGAAATATAGGAGGGGAAAAAAACATTGGATCACTAATAACATGATAAGTGAAGTACATATCACGCCTCAAGAGTCTATAAGACACAGAGTACAGGGACAGGGCTTCCAGCTTCTCCTGTTGACTAAGGTTCTTAAGAACAGAGATTTTTTTTTAGTTAGGTATCTCTGGAGTTTTTCAAGTTTGTTGATACGCCGATGTGAGGCACATCCCAAAAGCTGCACTGTGCTCTGTGCTGAGTCTGATCAGTGCAAAATATAAGGGAGTAATAACACCTTTGGATCTAGATAAAATCTCTTTGGCTATTAGTTGTGTTAAATAGAAGAATTTCCTGTCTACAGTTACCACATGATAATCAAAAGAGAGGGAATTATCAACCTAAGTCCCATGTCCCTGACTACATTTTCTTTTAGCAATAGTTTGCTTTCTGTAAAGTATGTTGCAGGTAATTACTGTTTTCCAAAAGAAATAATGCTACTCTTTTAGGCATTCAGTTTAAGCTGATCACCTGTACCCTGGGTAATAGCAAGGGTAATCTCTCTATCTGAAGGGTACAGATATTTGAGATGGTTTTGACAATTACATTGTTTACAGTCAGTCACAAATTTGGTTAACCAGAGCTCCTGGTTGTCAGATTTGAGATCAGAGAAGTAAATGCCAAACAGGACAGGACCCAATACAGACTCCACTGGTTACCTTAACACTATTTAAAGAGGAATCTGCTTCATCTAGATGGTTTCTTTCAGATAATTTGGATATCCATCTTAAAACTGATGATTTAGAAAATGAAAGTCAAAGTTGCAATATCTGTATTATTGTTATTTTTGAGAGTGTTAATACAGAGGAATTATCACCATTTGTGGTTACAATAATAAAAGATGGAATAAAACTTCCACATAACTAGTCCTTTAAAGTGGAAGGGATTTACACAGTTGGCAGAAGCAGATCAGAGTCAGAAGTCCCCAACACATGCTTATGACACTTAGTTCATCCCAGATAAGAGAATGGATCATTCAGTAAAGAGAAACAAAGGTTATACATGGCAGCAATGTTGCCTCAGATTTATAAACTTACACTGGCAATGCAAAGAGACAGAATTTCTCAAAAGGAAACTTTTTGAAGAGGGATTCCCTGAACATATTCTATATTCTGTTACTTTACTAGCAACAGAATGGACCAAGTTCAGAATGTACATGGTTTGTCTATTGTATTTTATGTTCAAATGTATCGAGACTATGGCCAGAGTTGTGGCTGAAAAGTGTTCTTGGACTAGCGTGCCTATCTGAATAACAAAAGAAATAAGTAAATAAATGAAGAAGAAAAGACAGAAGCTTTCATCCTGCTATTGTTGACAAGGAAAAGTCTTGATTTGGGGCATGTAGTATACTGGGTAATAGATGGTAATTCTCAAAGGAAGGTTTCTCTATCAAAACATATGTAAAACATTCACATCCTAATTAGTAATGTGGACACATCTATGTCTGCTCCGTAGTACATATTTTATAAGCCAGAAGAGGGAAACGGAATACAATTTAATATTGCATGGTGTATATGAAAGTAAAAATGAGCTCACTTTAGAATCATATGTTGGTAATGCTTTATTTATTTCACACTTCTACATAAACAAAATGGCATGAGATGTGGCACCTGACCTTGAATTTTACAATATGCATGGATAAAATATTGTGAAACCAAGATAGTGTGAAAGAACAATATGCATTATAACTGTTATAATTTTGGAATAAAAATATCATACCATCCAAGTGATGTAAGGACTCAGCAAATGTCCATACATGGTTTTATATGCATTTTTGCAGCATGATAAAATATCGGTAATACTTTGAAATTGGATCTTTACTTTCTACTGCAGAAATAAAATGATGTTACCAGTATAGCTGTACTTATGAGTATGTGCTACACCCTCAGCAGTCATACATTCTGTGGTCTAGATTCCTTTAACACAGCCTTCAACTTATCATGAGACTTGCACAGTGCATGTCAAGTAACCACATGCCTATAATAAAGTGTTTCATATTTGAAAAAAAATCATACTTAAATTTGCATCTATATTTTTCAGACACTCTAGTACTTTTTGAAGGTTACTCAAATTCTCATCAACGTTATCAAGTCATTTGGTTAACTTCTTGGTAGCACATCATATTAGGAATTCCACAAGAGTGTGGTCCATTGTTATTGCCAGATACCAGAAAAAAAGAGAATTAGTCTGTTCTGGTGGAATGAAATTTGATGAGAATAAGCTGTTATGAATTCCTTAGGAAAGTGTTCCATTTACATTTGTATGGATACATGAGCAAGGTTAATCTTGACAAATTATGTGACCCTACCATCCTATCAAAGACTCTGTAATCAATATTTGGCAGGGAGTATCCATAGACTTTAATAATGGATTAATAATGGTTCTGAATCTTACATAGATAATGACATCTACCACATAACATGCCTTATGCACTGTTGCAATGTGTGCAACCCACCCACTGTTTTCCCATCTGAATCTTATGTAGACAGAGACATCTTCTGCATAAGATGTTTTAAGGACTGGTGCAATGAGTGTAACCCACCCACCACTTTAATACTTTAGACAACACATCCTATTCTCCAAATCCATGCAATACATATTATGTCTCAGATGTAACAGCACAGCACAGCATTATAACCTCAAAGAACCATGGTCTAGCAACTGAAAAGGTCAAGGCTAGAAGCAATGAGGGCATCTAAGTGAATGCCATTTCCATGCAGCAACTAGTGTAAAAAATGCAAAAATTTGTCAGAGCGCTGTTTTTATACCAGGAAAAACTACTCACAACTCTTATATAGGTAATCCATTCCATTCACCCCTTATAATCTACTGCAATGTCTCTGTACCATTAGAAAATGAGAATTTCCTGTGGGTTATTCCCCTACCCTGGTTGGCATGAAAATAAAATAATCCATAAATACATAAATAAATAAAAAAGAATAAAAAAGTCATATATGTATACATACATACAAATACATAAAATTAATTAATTATTATTTAAACCATTATCTAGAGAAGAGTTTGGAGATAGAATATATGTAGTAACATAAAGCAGGGTTTCTGGCATTTGAAACTATCAATTTGAAAGGTTTATGGCAGGTAGGGTACTCCTCCATTTAATTATTTTTTCAGTTTGCTGCATTGTTAGACTTTATCCATTGCAGAGTAATTCAAAAATGTACTGTTAGGAAGCAGACATACAAATCAGTGAGAGATAGCCTTGCTCTTCCTCCTTCATATGTATTTTTTGTTTGTTGTTGTTTTTGTTTTTGGAATAAAGAAGATTTGTTTAGTGTGAAATGGTGGCAGATGGGATATAGACTGAGCTGGATTCAGAACCTTCAGCAGTATGATCATTTTAAGGCATGTATTTTCTGTTGGGTGTTTCAAGTGAGAATATTCCACTTGCGTGATTACTGTTTTGGTAGATACTGGGTGTTATCCAATCCAGTTTACCAGTTTGCATTTGTCATAATCCAAAGAAAATATTGGATTACTCATTAGATAAAAGAAAAAACATCAAAATTAGTTTTATGATGACTTTCAGCATATAATTAACAATCATGCCTAACAAAATACATAGAAAGTAATGGGCCTTGCAATATAATTTGTAACACCTGTTTAAGTTTTGTATATAGGAAAACTGAAAGGATGTCCCATGAAAATAATTTTGGAATACCTTTATGACACTAAAAAGAAGAATGTAAACAGCATTTTTAAAGCATTCCATTATGTGTAAAGGATTTAAAAAGTTTCTGTTTGCCATTTTGGAAATAGTGGTTCCTAATACCAGGGCTGATGCTTGGGAGAACAAATTGGAATATGAAGAATTATTATGGTAATTTAGGTTAAATGTCTGCACACCACCCAGGTTAAATGAACATATTTCAATAACTTCAGTTCATATGCTAAATGGTAAGAATTTTATACATTTTCTTAATATTTCTATGTGTAAACATGATATAGTTGATGTAAATGTTTTTAAGGCAACTTTTTTATTAACACACTTTCACTTGAGAAATCAAGTTCATTTTTTAATCAGTTTTGTTGTAGATGTAGGTGGCTGTATGATGATTTTTGGTGTTTTCACAAACTGTTTTAAAAAGACACTGTAGCTTTAAAACCACCATTTTGTTATGATGTGAGGTTATATAAGGATTGTCAGCTTGGTGGCACCAGTTCTGATGAAGTCCTGTATGTTATAAAGGAAGAGAGTTCTATACTGTTTTTTTTTTTTTTTTTTGTAAATGGATTAATAAAATCCTTAGGCTTGTACTTGATGTCTCCTGAGTTCTTAGAGCTGACCCAGGTTTGTGCAGTTTTAGTTTGACTACAAGTTTGTGCCTGCAAATTCCTGTTCAGCAATACAACAGATCCATGAAAAAACATTACATAGGCAAAAAAAACTTTGGGAAACTTGGAAAAGGAAACAATAAAGGAAGTGCAAAAATATATATTTTGTTTCCATTATCATACATACATTTTTTCTTATTTTTATTTTTTTCTGGTTATTTTTTCCACTTTATTCAAAATGATGTGTAATAACAATACTAACTAATTATACAATTATATATATTTTTATAGATTGGTTTTAGGGTTCTTGTACACAGACCTGAAGAAGTCTAGAAGGACGAAAGCGATCTTTGTTAACAATAGGTTATGAAAATATAAATTGCTTTTTACATGCAAAATGTATATGTATATATTTATATATAATGAACTAAGGTTGATATATTTCCAGCCATGTAGTATATTGTCTTGGATAAAATCACAGGCTTAATAATCTACTTAATAATTTGGTTAAATAAGAGTTACCACATCATTATAAATTTTATTTAAAGTACATGAGGGTTATATATTATTATGACAGCTACTAAGTAGAGCAGGACCATCTCGAATGTTACACTGATGGGGGAAGGAATGTGAATTTAACATGTGTACCAATAACACTTTGTTTTACAGCATAATAAACCACTCCCATGCCTGATAAAAAGTATATATATATTTAGAAAGCTTGTGAGGAAATTATTACTCTATTTTTGTTTTACTTGGATCGCTTGTCTGTGTACTTAATAAAGGATTTTCGACTGGAAACAGACTGCCTGCCTTGTTTGGATTACTTTCGAATACTTAGTAATGCTCTACAATTATATATTTTCTATTATTATTTTTTGTTTTGTTTTGACTTAAGACGAGTTTAAGTTCACAGCTTCTACTACTATTGTCTGATCTGATTAATATACAGTGATTAACTAGAAATATATGGACTGAAAATCTTCCACACAGAGAAGTTTCTTACACTGTTTTGTTTTTCTTCTAACTATATCCAAACCAAGAAAACCAAAACAGTGTTCAGGGTGTCTAACACATGTTTGGCCAGGGCATTTTTAAGATTCCCTTTCTTAATATCCAAGACATGTTCATTTATTCTTTCTCTAAATTTTCTTTGAGTTTTCCCAACATAAAAACAGGGGCACTGAGAACAATGAGCCAAATAAATAATTCCCACAGAGATACAGTTACAAAAAAAACTTGGTGTGAATTTGCATTTTGTTCACAATAATTACATCCTGTACCTTAATAAAAGGACATTGTCTACAAAATCCACATCGTGTGTCCCAAACTTCCTATTAGTGGGAAACATGTGGTCATTGTTATTGGATTCCAATAAATTCTTAAGAGATCTCCCTCTCCTAAACACAATCTTAGGAGTAGTTCCAACAATATCCAAGTAACCATCAAAACAAGAAAAAATATTCTAATTCTTTCTCAGAATGTTACATATGTGGGAACAATCAGTGGTATAGGTGGTAACAAAGGCATGGGTAAATTTATCACAGTTGTTGCCACTAGGACTTGAAAATCCCACCCTCTCATCATTGTTACTAGATAGCAAGGGGACATTTGACCAATAGGTCTTTATGTTTAACTTCGGTATATATACCCTGTATTATGTTGGGGGGATAACCCCTGGAAATTAACATATCAATAAGTTTACCTGCTTCTGTTTTAAAGGTCTCATCATCTGTCACCATCCTGGTAAGTCAAACCAGTTGACTAATTATTATCCCCCTCTTCCGGTGCTCTGGGTGGCATTTGTCATAATGCAGGAAACTATTAGAAAAAGTGGGCTTTCGATAAATATTGCTAACCAATCTCTTGTTTAACTTCTCTTTAGAAATCTAGAAAATGTAGACGTATAGAGAAGGTCAGAAGGATTTGCACTGTGTCTTTGTGGACTTAGAGAAAGTATATGACAGGGTGCCCAGAGAGGAGTTGTTAATGAATGAGGAAGTCGGGAGTTTAAAGAAGTATGTAAAAGTGGTACAGAATATATACGAGAGCAGTGTGACAGTGGTGAGGTCTATGGTAGGAGTGATGGATGCATTCAAGGTGGAGGTGGGATTACATCAAGGATCAGCTCTGAGCCCTTTCTTATTTGCAATGGTGATGGACAGGTTGACAGATGAGATGAGACAGAAGTCCCTGTGGACTATGATGTTTGCAGATGACATTGTGATTTGTAGTGAGATTAGGAAACAGGTAGAGGAGACCCTGGAGAGGTGGAGATATACTCTAGAGAGGAGAGGAAAGAAGGTCAGCAGGACTAAGACAGAATATATGTGTGTGAATGACAGATGAGTAGTGAGGATGCAGGGAGTAGTGTTGGCAAAGGTGAATGAGTTTAAATACTTGGGATCAACAGTTCAGAGTAATGGTGAGTGTGGAATAAAGGTGAAGAATAGAGTGTAGGCAGGGTAGAATGGGTGGAGAAGAGTGTCAGGAGCAATTTGTGACAGATGGGTACCAGTAAGAGTGAAAGGGAAGGCCTACAAGATGGTAGTGATAGCAGCTATGCTATATGGGTTGGAAACAGTAGCACTGATGAAAACACAGGAGTCAGAGCTGGAGGTGGCAGAGTTAAAGATGTTAAGATTTGCACTGGGTGTGACGAGGATGGATGGGATTAGAAATGAGCATATTAGAGGGTCAGCTCAGGTTGGACAGTTTAGAGACAAAACCATTGAGGAGAGATTGTGTTGGTTTGGACATGTGCTGAGGAGAGATACTGGGTATATTGGGAGAAGGATGCTAAGGTTGGAGCTGCCAGGTAAGAGGAAAAGAGGAAGGCCTACGATAAGGTTTATGGATGAGATGAGACAGGACATGCAGGGGGTTGGTGTGACAGAGCAAGATGCAGAGGACAGGAAGAAATGGAAACAGATGTTCTGCTGTGGTGACCACTAATAGGAGCAGCAAAAGGCAAAAGAAGAAGAAGGACAGAGTAGGTGGGATCTGGCAATAAATTGCCTTGTGGAGTTGGTGAGGTAGGGTTTGATTCTGTGTAGAGAGCCTAGTTTTATATGAACTTTTTTATGATTAGAGGCATGTGTTTATTGAATTTCATGTTATTATCAATTGTGACTCTGAGTAGCTTAATATGTGATACAGGATCTATCTTAGTGTTATTGGATGAATATATTAGAAATGAGTACAGGTGGTCTGAGGTTTTGTTATTTGAAAAGAACATTAATTTGGTTTTATTGGGAATGAGAATTAATTGAGAGTCAGAGAGCCAAGATTCTACAGCTGAAAAGGACTCCTGGGTTATATTTTGAAGTTGAGAGAGTGAGGCTGCTGCACAGACAAGTGTGGAGTCATCAGCATATTGTATGGTTGTAGTGAGGTGGGTAGTGGTATAGAGGTTATTTGTGATAATGTCAAATAGTGGTAGACCTAGGACTGAGCCTTGTGGGATGCCTAATGTGACCAGCAGTACAGACGAGTAATTATGGTGCCATTTGATAGCTTGTTGTAGGTCAGGTAGGTCATCATGGAACCATGATGAATACTAACAAACAAACAAAACTAATTAATAAAGCAATACAAAACCCAAGCAATGCAGTTACTACTTGAGCATTTATTCTGTACATCACATCACATCCGGTACCTCACCGTTTCACCTTCAAAGGATGAAAATAACCATATAAGCCCATTGTTTTATACCCGGTGCCCCCTGCTGACTTAATTAAACACACTTGTTGCCATTTAAATATTCAGCATGCAACATACTTTAAATATATTGCATTTTCCCAAAATTTACTATTTTTGATAAATATTAATAAATTAACAGGATGCATCGATAAAATTACATAAATAAATACTTTTTTATAATCATAAATGCCAACTATCTTATACTTCAATTAACTTTGAGATTTAAACCTTTTGGATGGAGTGCCCTAAAATTCAAGATCATTCAGCTTTCTAGATCCAATAACTTTAAGACAAAATCACCTCCTTTCTGCATAAAAGGCTGACCCAACAGACAAAATATAAGAGTTTCATCAGACCCACCATGTACAGAGTAGAAATGCTCAGCAACAGGACTGCTCATATTCTGGTTACGTACGTCCCCCAAATGCTCCGACAGTCTTACTTTCACCATTCTTTTCATCTGCCCTGTGTACCACCTCACATTGCGACATCCACAGCCCAAAATGTACACCCCCCACAAGGGCTGCAACTAAAACATCCCTTGGAAACAAATTTCCTGCCATTTATGAAAGTAACCAACACGGTTTTTTACTTTATTACAAATCTTACTGCGTCCACAAGGGAATGTTCCAACAGGTTCATGCTCGTTATAAGAACCACAATTTTTCTAACTAGCTCTTTGAGATTTAAACACCTTCCATAAGAAAATTTTACTTTCTTGGGAAATAATTGGCCAACTTGCTCATTCAAATAAACTGTGGGGATAATTCAATAAAACCTACATGGAGCGATTCTCCATGTAGGAATAGTGTAGCAGCCTGAACACAGAATATGGCCACTGAGCGATCCAGGAAACACGGCTGGTGGCAAGCACAACCGTGTGAACACGGAGGTGTCCGCGGAATGGAAATCACCTCATCTGCTGGTGAAAACTATGCAAATGAGGTCATTTTCTGATTCAGAAAGCAGAAAGGCATCTGTGTAGGTGCCGTGTCAACAGGAAAAATGTATGTGGTTACAAACCATGTACTGGACTATAAAATTTAAACAGGGGCTGTAACAGCCCACATAAAAGGTTGTATATGTTACAGTAGCCATGCAAATGGCCAAAACTATGGCCACTGAGTTGAAAAAGTAATGCAATATATTAAAAATTAAACTTTTTTTAATATATATGCCACATTTAAGCGGGGCGCAGTGATGCACAAACATGCTAGTTTGCAAAAAAATGGTAAAATATAAAGGTATGCAAAGTTATTGCATTATATTGTCCACCATGCAGAGTCATACAATGGCAGGTTATAGTGGTAGCTATGGAGATAGGCCCTGGTGTAGTGCTGTATCCAGGGTATAGGCAATTAGGTGTATGTAAATGAGCCAAGGTTATTGAATAGCAAAAAGGGCCACTGTATCCATAGGTACTAACTGTGGTAGGGCTAGAACTGTGTTGGTGTAGGCATAACAGATAGTTAACATCAAAAGGGGGTATGTCACTGTATTTTAAAGGGGATTGGAGCTTAGTGGTGCCTGTTTAACCCCACGGCACTTGTTTTAGCTGGTTAAAGAAAAGCTAAGCATGCCCATGTGCAGGAGAGGGTCTAAACTGTTCAGCAATGTTTATACTAGTGCTGCAGGTTTGCACAGAGCACCGTGGGGCTTAGCAGTGGAAGAAACTGGAAAAAATTAATAAATAAAAGGAAATAGCCTGAGCAAGCCAATCAAGTATAATAGACTGATAAGCCTTTTTCCACTGACACTGGCCCATTCAAACCCCTCACTGATATACCTGGCAGGTGGAATATATCATAGTCAGCCAAGCACACAGGCTGCATCTACAGCACACTAGTATAAAGTATGCATACACACTTCAATCTGATTTTTCCCACATACTCTCCACCTGTGGAGTACACACTTGGGAATTTTAACTGACAAAATGATAGGGGCTGCTGCTGCTCTGCTACATCTGCATGCACTACATGCTGAGGTCAGTGATGATGATGATGCTGACAATAGGCCCAGACTGAGGAGGAGAAGAGTGTCCAGGCTCAGGGTAACCTTTCAAGGGCTACATGAGCTGGCAATAGTAGAGTGCTACAGGGTGGACAGGGACATACTATAGGATATCACTGAGCTCTGCCACCCTCACCTCAGTCCCAGAGCCAACAGAGAGGAACCCATCCCAGTGGAAACAAAGGTACATGTAGCCTTATAAATACTAGCTACAAGTACTTTCCAAAGTCCTAATGGGGACATCACTGGGGTCTCACAGGCATCTGCATCCAGGGTACTCCACCAGTTCCTGGATTTCATGCTAACACATGCCAGTGAGCACATTTATTTCCCCAGCACCCCTGAGGACAGGACCAGCAATATGCATCTCTTCCACCATGTAGCACACTACCCAGAGGTACTGAGTGCCATAGACTGCACTCATGTGCACATCAATTGTTAATGCCTGTTATGTACTTTGCAGATTATAAAGATTCTAGTTGTCTACTGATGTACTATGTTCTTCATCTGTAACTATGTTTGTAATTGTTAATTGCTATGTTGATCAAATTGTTAATTGCTATGTAAATCCAATGTAACCACTGTCTGTATATTTTAACTGTGGAGCTTTTCTCCCCGGGCCTCCATTGAAAATGGACCTACGTCCAGTCGGAAACTCCTGGTCAACAAATGTAAATAAATAAATAAATAAATAAATAAAATAAAAATCAAAGCACCACCTGGTGAGGAGGGTAGAGCCTATGTCAACCACAAGGAGTATCACTCCATCAACTGCCGGGTCATGTGCAATGCCCAGGACATTATCATCAGTGTGTGTGTGCTGGCAGCCCTGGCAATTATCACTACTCCCACATCTGGCATGCATCACAGCTCTAACAGACATTTGCCGTAGGGGTCATCCCATATGGCTATCTACTGGAGGATGCTGGCTACGTACTGGAACCATGGATGACACCCATCAGAAATGCACACACACCAGCTGAAGAATTCCATAATGAGGCATACACACAAACTAGGAACACCACAGAGTGTGTGTTTTGGATGCTTACATCATGGTTCCACTGCCTTGACATATCTGATGGAACCCTGCAGTACTCTCCAACCACATGTGCATGCATGTTCACAGTATGTGCCATGCTACACAATATGATCCTGCAGAAACAGCTCCGGCAGGAACATCACAGGGAAGGGAGCCACAGCTCCTCACCATTGCCAAGGTCCTCACAGGCACAGGGGGACTCGGAGGAGGAACCCCCTGAGCCTATCTCTGTAGGCAGATGTAGGCATGCCCAGTATGCCCTGGTCATCACAAAGAGGCAATGCATAGCACATTAACTGACAAATTAGGGACCTGGGGACTGACACCTCACTCCGACTCACATACACACAGTAAAAAGGATACCAGCCACATCACACAACCTGTACCTTACCATGTACAGGCTGTGTTCTGTGTGCATCCAACAGAGTCATTCCTGAAGCACTGTCCTCTAAACTGCTGCAGGCACAAGATAAGTCACTCTTCTTAACAACAAATCAATGGGGTAATAGACTGTGGTAGCATATGTATGGTATTGCTGCATGTATGCAAGGGAATGGAGTGGGCTACTGCAATAGGAGCAGACAATGAACAGCTATGTGGGACAACAGGAACTCTGCCAAATACTGGCTTCCCCACAATATGCAGTAGGCTCTAAGCCAGCAAAATAAACTGCACTATGTGAGGGACTTACAAACAGTGGGGTCATAGGACAGATGCCCGGATGTCGATGTTTGAGTCCCATACATACCTCTCAACCTCTTACAGCAAGAAATCTGTACAAAGTCATAAAGAAATGTGGGGCAAAGGCCCCAAAACAGGGACAATTGTTAAATATTGCTCTTACAAACATAGAAAGGTGATAGAATAACAGGTGTTGCAGTACCATAAATTATCTGAAGGGCAAGAAGTCTGAAACTCAAATGTCTGTCATTACTTTCTAACTTTAGTCTTTAATTATTTGCCAGCGATTTTCCAGACAACCACAATATTATGAAAAATGGACCAAAATGTGAAGCAAACATCTGGACATTTGGCGAAAAGCTGTACAGTTGAGAGGTATGGTCCCCTACCCCAAACACACCCATGTTCCCATAGAACTGTAGTAACAGTTATGTTTTTAAGGTAATAGCAGCAGACCACACATTCCCAGGGCTGTCCCAATCAACTTGCTAACATGCTTCAGTTCCACAATATGCAAGGGGTCAATGTGCTATGTATGTGTGTGGTTAATAGTGTCAGAAAGTAGATAGCACTGACTGGTGGCTGTTGTGGCTCACTTGGCTAAGTACATTGCTGTGGGTGACAGGGTCCATGGTTCGAGACTGGCTGTGCTTACTATTTTGCATGTCAGCTGCATCTATGGTGGGAGCTCTACAGCCTGTCCAGAAGTAAATATTTGTTACTGCAGGAAAGCAAGACAATGGAGGGACAGGGGGCCACAGGTATGGACAGTACACATCTCTGAGTAAACTAGATGGTGCCTAGTAGAACAGCAGGTTGTGACAAGTCAGTCTAGTGCCAGGATACAAAGGCTGCCATGTAACTGTGTCAGTACTGACAACAAGTCAGTGGGACCATCCATACCCCAAGAATGTCAGGGTTTCTCAGAATGTCCACACGTATGCCTCATATATCTGTTCTGTTTGTCACAACATTGCATTTGTCTGGCAAACTATTGGCAAACCAATAGAGGTTGATGTGAAAGCATCAATGACAGATGGTTGATATGCAGACTTCATACCCCTAAGAAAATGCAAGCTAATACAAAACCAGTCTACCAGCTGTCTACATTTGGAAGGGCAATATTAAGATGCTATCCCCATGTCTGGGCCTCTGTCTGACTGTGATATATGGCCCTGTCAAGATGTCTGCCTGTAACTGTTAGACAGGCATGGCCAACATGCAGCCTTAGAAGAACAGTGCAACACAAACCATCTGAGGACCAGAGCAGATGTATGTGCCACAATGCTGGCCAACCTGCTAAACAGGTACAGTCAGAGGTGTGCAGTCCGTAACCCTGTGTGTGATGTTATGACTTCTACCCCAGTCACACCATAACTACAACTACATAAGAGTACCAACTGTGGACAAAGCCTGCGACTGAAGCAGAACAGGAAAAAGGGCCACATATAAGGTGAAGGAGGAGCCACTGGCCAGATAAACGTAGAATGTGCAGACTAAAACACTTCATGCAGTAGCATGGATTCCCTGTAGTGTATGGAGTCAGTAGACAAATGTCTGTCAGTGGTTCCTCACATTAATCTATATTGATCTGCCACTGACATACCAGGACATCACAGTGCTGTACAAAATGTACCTCACATATTATGCAAAACTCTGCTCAGTCCAATACAGTCTGTACCCACCCTAGATATGACTCAGTTAATAAGGATAGCACACAGTCAAGAGATCCCTCAGCCAGTATATTAGTGAGGTACTAGACTGTTTACAGATTCTCATCAGCCAATCAGCGATAGCACACCAAATTCTGGACTGGAGTACAGGTAGGTATGGCCTAGAGACCTACTCTTACTATTGATGGTCATACTGGGCATGCTCCTACACTTCGTTACTTTTAGCCCATGTCTGAACCCACATCTGACTGTAAAACTGGGATCTACATATATCCCTTCTGCATACAGACAGCTATCTACACCTTAACTGTCTATCCCCACCCCCATCAGACATGTTTACCCCCATCTATCCGTATGTGGTACATATAAGATTTATCTGGATTTGCTGAGTGTGATATACATACAGATATATAGGTAACATATACAAATATATCATTTATAGAGAGGCAGGGGAGAGAGGGAGAAATAGAGAGACTCTGAAAGGCATAGAGTGATATACTGTAGCAGCCACATGTACACCAATTTTAACCAGTGGCATGTGCAAATACTATGCTAAGGTCCATTGTGTAATAGTAGGTAGGGAGAGGTTATAATCTCATATCAGTTAGAGTGTGTGTGTGTGTGTGTGTGTGTGTGTGTGTGTGTGTGTGTGTGTGTGTGTGTGCGTGTGTGTGTGTGTTTCTGTATGTATGTATAACATGTACAACAGAATACACACACCCAACAGGTCTATGTCTGTGTAATGACCACCCATATTTTGGCCCTGTGACTACTGTCCTCCATAACAATAGTCTCCCTGTCAGCAGCTACTGATGTCATCCACCCCAACAGCACTGGCAGACAGTCCCTACATGTATAAGTCCTGTGGTACATTCGATCACCACATAGTGTTATAGTGTAGACAGTTAGATAGGTAGTGGTTCAATTCCCAACATCGGCAACTGAGTGTGCGTGCGTGTGTGTGTGTGTGTGTGTGTGTGTGTGTGTGTGTGTGTGTGTGTGTGTGTGTGTGTAAGTATATTCCCTTGTGGCTGTGTGTATTTCCTGCCTATGAATGCAATGCCAATACATTTTAAGGCCTATTCCACCCTGTCAATCTCTCATTGCCCTACTTTACTGTGCCTGCTGATGTCATCCACCTTAAATGCCCCATTAGACACTCTCCAGGCATTTAATTTCTGTGACGCACTTGATAAGTATGTAGCACTATAGTATATACAACTAGATAGGTAGGGGTTCTATTATCAATACTGCCATCTGTGTGTGTGGCATATATCTTGTGGCTGTCCTCTGTGTGTGTGTTGGATATACAATTTTGAGGCTTGTTCCACTCTGCTGACTCCCCCATTGCATTACTTTACAGGGCCTGCTGATGTCATCCACCTTAGAAGCACCATTGGACACTCTCCAGGCATGTAAGCTCTGTGGTGCATGCGATACGTACATAGCAGTTTAGAACATCTAACTAGATATGTAGGGGCTCTAATCTTGATACAGCCAAGTGTGTGTGTGTTGAGGCCTGTTCCTCTCTGCTGACTCTCCCCATTGCATTACTTTACAGGGCCTGTAGAAGTCACCCCCCCTTACATGCACTATTTGACACTCTGCAGGCCATGCCTCTCAACTGTATAGAGTTTTGCAGAATGTTGAGATGTTTGCCTCATATTGATTGCCTCATATATTTGGTCTGTGTCTCATAAAATGTTGGTTCCCTGGCAAATCAATGACAAATCATTGAGAGTTGAAGTCAGAAAATAATGACAGACATTTGAGTTTCAGACTTCATACCCTTCACATAAGTAATGCTAATGTGAAACCTGTCACTCTATCAGTTATCTACGTTTGTAACAGTAATGTGTAAAAAGTGTCCCTATTTTTGGGCCTGTATCCCCATTATTGAAGGCCTTGTCCACATTTATTGCTCTAAGAGGTTGAGAGGTATGCCCCAGGTATATAAGCTTCATGGCACACACAATAAAGACATAGCATTATAGTACATATAACTAGATAGGTAGGGGTCCTAATCTCAATACTGCCAACTGTGTGAGTGTATGTGTCTATATATGCATATCACCTGTAGCAGCATGGCTGTCTTGCCTGTTTGTGTGCAATGGTTATACCATTTTGTGTGCCTGTGCCACTCAGTTAACTCCGTCATCACCAACCTATTCAAGGCCTACAGATGTCATCCACCTTAGATGCAGCGTGAGACATTTTTAAACACAATAGCACTGTCTTGCAGGCAATACATAAGGTGGGCTATAGTGTAAATAAGTACATAGATAGGTGTTCTCATTTCAAAACTGGCAACTCTCTGTGCATGTGTGTTGGAATGCATGCCCCCCTGCAGTAGTGTGAGTGTGATATGGTTATACCATTTTAAGGGCTTGTTAACCCCCCAGTGGCAATCCTTACAGCAGCTGCAGATGTCATCCACCTGAATAGTAGTTGCAAACACTGCAAAACTGTATAAGCTCCATGATTCTTGTGCTATGTATATAGCATTATTGTATGTAAAACTAGGAAGGTAGGGATTCTACTATCAATGGCAGTTTATGAGTGTGTGTGTGAGAGGGTGTGTGTGTGTGTGTGTGTGTGTGTGTGTGTGTGTGTGTGTGTGTGTGTGTGTGTGTGTGTGTGTGTGTGTGTGTGTGTGTGTGTGTGTGTGTGTGTGTGTGTGTGTGTGTGTGTGTGTGTGTGTATGTATATCCCCTTGCAGCAGTGTGACTGTGTTAGGGCCACAAACATACCTCTTGACCCTTACAGAAAGACAGCTGGATAAAACCATACAGAAAAGTGGGACAAAGCCCAAATATTGGGATCAATTTTTAAATATTGCTATGACAAACACAGAAAGTAGATAGCATAACAGGTTGTGCATTCACATGCATTTTCCTGAAGAGTATGACTGTCTGACAGGGAAATATCTGTCATTATTGTGTAACATCAGTCTTTAATGATTTCACACTACTTGCCCAGAAAACCACAATGTTATGACAAAAGGAACAAAAATATGTGGCAAACATCATGACATTCTGCAGACATCTGTAGAGGTGAGAGGTATAGCCACAACCTGTCCCACCCTGCAGGTTACAGTATATGTTTAGCCAGGTGTGACCTGTGACAATGACTCAAACAATACAGAGGTCCCCAGAGTATAGAACAACAAACATTTCCTAAAGTTGTCTACTAGTTGCTTGCAGCAGTTATTTTACACCAGAAGCACCTTAATGTTATAAGAAATAGCATAACCTATAGTAATGTGACACAAAGAAGCTGTCATATTGGCAAACCAAGGGAAGTCCTGTCTGTTGCACTTGCAGAAAGTAAAAGGCAGAAAGGTGGCCAAAATGACAAAAAAGTAATATCAAAAGTAATAAACCACTGGTCCAACAATTAGAATATGTTTATTAGAAAACAAAGCTTTCAAGCCACTCAGCACTCTTCATCAGTGTTACAATTAAAATAGCATAATCTATGGTAATGTAACACAAAGAAGCTGTCACATTGACAAATCAAGGGAAGTCCTGTCTGTTGCACTTGCTGTGAGTATGGTATGTCCTGCCAACTGTCACGATACTACAAGATGTTTCCAACATTCCACATTTGATAAGATGGCAACTCTAAGCTGTGTTACCTATGTGTGTGCAATATGTAGACATGTGTAGGCCCTGTGAGTAGCTGCTGCCCCCAATGACTCACATGTATGTAGGCATGAATGCTAACTGCCACCACCCACATATGAAGGTACCTCTTAAGGCTGGGGCAACTGTAAATAGTGTACTGTTTGTCATTCACCCACAAACTGATGTTAACACACTGCAGTGGGGTCATACAGCGGGTATGGAATATTACCAAGGTCCTGACCTCAAGATGAATGCAGAAAACAGTACCATCATACAATATGGTGAGGACATGGCCCCACTATTTCCCACGTCAACAGCAACCCCATAAACACACAAACTGCGTTGACAGACCTGAGTACTCAGGTTGATAATACTGTTGCATTCAGACATCAATTAGTGGCAGTGGTCAGAAAAGCCTTGGACATGATTCATCACATAGGTAAAGGGACTGCATCCAGACAAAAGGTGGACATTACCTCCGTATAGTACTCAGTCTGTACAACAATACATTATCATCTTGGCTGGTCTGGTATGTACCTATGCAGACATCTTCAGCAACTGGAAAGGCTGTGTTAACACCCCACAAAGGTTATCTATGGTCTTCAACACCTGTTCCATGCAGACAGCCTTGAATCAGTACTGCCCAACTTGGTACCAACAGGTTGTCCACAGATCGGCTGTGGCATGCATAGATGGCAATGTTGTGCTCAGCCCTTCAACAGCTGCCCCATATATGTGAGTCTAACTCTGTGCTTATTATCAGCACAACAGGCCTGAATCACAGATGCAACAGCAGAAAAACCTTCTGGAGAGACAGGTTTGTCTCCCAGAGGCTGCCCTATTTCAGAAATGCACTTCCCATATATGTCAAACAGAATGCCATGCAGACCCTCATCAAGTGCATCCATGATGAGTGGATGGAAAAACAAAAATCTGTCCCAGGGTCCAACCTGTGTCCATTGATGCAAGGGGCAACAGGTGCTGATCAATGATTCTGTTGGGGATAAATTAATGGCTAGGCTTGTAAGGAAACCAGGGCCAGTATTGTAGTAACCTTCTATAGACCTATGAACCTGCGATCCTACGGAACTCCCAGGTGACATGTATCAAGACTAGCATGCTGTGTCAAGGGGTATGCATGCAAGATTACTCTGTCTGCCCCTATTAACCCCTGTACACTGTTCCACGCATATGCACCTAGGTAAACATGCACATATACAGGCATACCTTGGTGAGGAATAAGTCTCTGTGTTGCTACTATGCCATCATGAGCTTCTGTAATGGCAGCAGGTCACCATGACTTAGACACACAGACACCTGGAACAGAAACAGAATAAGGTCTGTCAGACAACAGTCAATCATCAGTACTAACAGCAATAAAGCATCATGGCACAAAGGTATATACACTTTGATGTGTACGCATGACAATTGTCAGCAAGTAGCATCTTACACGTCAAAACACTACTGCACTAGAAGCTGCCATTAACTATACTGTATTCACCCTGTGCATCACACACATATTAGCATGTCCCTGCATTGATGGTATGGATAACAGGGGTGTGGCACAGGTATCATCACATGCACAGGGTGTGATGTGGGGTTGCCAAAGGCCTAGGCTGTGCCATACAGCTGATGTCATGTGCATGTTTGTCTGGAGGGATGCTGGTCAGCTGGGCCATGGAGAGGAGCTGTGGGTGTCTGTTGATGATCTGCATGTGACAGTACTATGTGAGTGTGTGCATGCACATAGTCAAGCCATGTGCTAGCCCTACACGAGGGTATGTTGGACAGCCATGGACTGTGCATGGCAGAATGTACAGTCCACCGTCAATGGCCACAAACAGGGGAACTGGTTCTGCCAAGAGTGGCACTGGCCCCATCATGCCCAGGGCCAGATGCAGTACTACTTGCTAATGGTGACTGGTGTTTGCTGGGTCTGTGTCTCTCACAGGACTGCCCAGGATAACTTACCCATGGCCTGCCATGTTGTGGTGTGGACAGCAGCCTTCCTTCAGTAGTGCTGGTGGTACTCTCACTATGTGAGTGTGACTGTGCATGGCCACATGGGGTCTCAGCTGATGTTGTTGCTGACCTACATCCACGTCTCTGATGCCTTACTCCCACCACATGTTCCAGCACAGACATTGCATGGTTAAGGACTGACAATGTTTCACCCCACCGTCTATCCGCTACATCAGTGAAATGGCATAAGGTATCACCAATGCCATGGAGGGAATCCTGCATGCCAGACAGTGTGGCATCGATGACCCTGAGCATTCATCTAGTTTACCAATCACAACATGCCTGTTCCTCCATGACGGACTGACACATGCATCGAGTGACACATGCTGTGACACCTCTGACAGGTACTGGATGGGCAACAGTCCTCTTTTGAGCACCCCAGTCAATCTGCCTGTGTGGGACCTCATCAGCTCGCTGGCTATGGCTAGTATCTACAGTCACAGATGCCATAGTCACTACACTGCCCTGTTCAATATCACCACCCTCTAACTGCGCAATATCTATGGCTGCTGGGGACTAGCTATATGTGGGCATACTGACTGTGTCGGGGACATTAGGGGCATAAGTGGGATGTCAACCAATGGGACACATTCAGCCCCCAACTCCACCTGTCCCTCACAATGGCCACCATCATCATCATCAGAGTCTGATGACACACTGACATCAGGCTGTGAGAGGGACACACTCCAACCCCATGGTCACCTGTGAGGGGTAGAGAACATGACTACATTAACTCTTGCACTATAATGTCTGCTGATCTTCACACACACACACACACACACACACACACACACACACACACACTCACACACACATACGTGAGGTGGCAGAAAGGCATTATACAGACCACACCTTCTGACTGATGCCATGCACAACACACACTCAGATCAAAACACATACACTCTGTACAGGCCCTCAACAACATGCAGTGCAGCTACATCCAGTTAATGTTGCTAGTACTATACACCTGTGAGATACGTGACAAGTCAGACTATGTGATGGACCCTCACCTAAAACACAGTGTACTCGTTTACACAATGTTAATTCATCCCTGTATAGAAGACTAGCTACACCTTTACAAAAATATATGGTAATATGTTACAGCTACTGAAAATATGCTACTGTGCTTACCGATGTGATGCACTGCAGTGAAACCCACCACAAGTGAACATGCACATATTGCAATATGGCTAAGCTTAACAGTAGTGTCCATGGCAAACTGCCAGCCCTTATCATGCCTAGGGTATAGATGAGCTATAACAAGGCAGTTCCACACTCACTGACTACAGGATGATGGTCTGCAGCCACACCAGAGGTACCTATGGATTTGTGAGGGAGAGATTTTGTCAGCAGGCACACATGTGACATTGGTACAGGATAATATGTGCATTTATCAACATGTACAGTACAAACTGTGATACTGCCCAAATTGCTGCTGATCACAATATGTGTAAACATGAGTGCATTATAAAACCCCTCCCACAAATGCAGATTGACCTGACATATGTGTACAGGTATGCAGAGGCTGCCACTATGAATGCTACAGTATTAACATGATGATCACTGGAGGCTTACCTGGATGCTCCTCTGCTGCGGAATCTGTGCCACCCACCTCCACGACATATGCTGTGATAGCTTCTTGTGAGTTGGTGGCTAAACCCAGGTTTGCCAGGAACTCATCTGTGGCTGAGAGTGGGGGTTGTATAGCAGTCCCTCCCCCGGTGCCAGCACGAGCTCTGGCCACAACTGCAGGCCTTTGCCATGCATGATGTATTATATGTGTAGCACAGTTTCAGACCTGTTCATAGCTCCTGTCCTGGTGGCCCACATCATTCACCATTGCTATGAGGTCTACCCACAGTGCAGCACATTCTTGCTGGTTATGGTGAGTCCTTGTCAACAGCACCCACTGATGAAGCCTCAGGGCATCAATAATGGCAGTGGTCAAAGCTTCTGAGAAAGGTGGATTGTGACATCTATACATCCCACCTGACAGACATGAAGAGGGGAACATACCACAGCACTGAATACATTTCTCACCACAATGTACACAGTCTGCACATCCACAGTTGCCACCACTACCCACTGCTAACTCCCACATCATACCCTGCCCTCTATCACCGCAGTATGTATGTGGATATCAGCAACATAATGGCAGTACATCATGCATTGCCCCTTGATCCTGATGTTTCATGCTACTTGCTGCATGTGCTATGAGGGGATCAAATACATTTACCTGTTGCTCCTATTAATGCTAGTTCATAGTCTGTCTACATGGTATGTTGTGGTGTCAGCCTCCTACTGTTGTAGTAAGCAACTGGGCTGTAGGCCCACCCCCTCAGGTCTCCCTAGCTTTCCTCCCTCAGATTCTGAACTATATGGCTGGGAATGTCCTACAGTTTTCCCTGCGAGTGTGGTTGGTATGGGCATCCTGGCACAGTGTAGCAACTGCCTCATGTACATGGATGGACAACCATTTACAAACTCCACCAAGGAACACACTGTGTGAGAGAGGCAATGACAGTAGGAAAAGGCAGGCCAAGCTCCCTCCCTGTCAAGGCCACATATTTGTCCCCAAACAGGTTGTTAACACAATCAGTACACCTCACACACCATCCACACCTACACAACACATAAACATATATGCAGTGGACCTCAACATACACATCCACAAACAAAGGAAACCTCCAAGGCAAAGCCACATGTGAATGCCACAGCCGTACACAGCACATACCGCACATGGCCACACACCTGTGTCCCACAAAAATGCAGGCATCAGCACATGTCAAACATGTTACACATGGGAGACTCCATTGTGAGACACAGTGATATGCCTCTCACCTGGCTGTATATGTGGATGGTCACAGTTACTTGTGTGTCAGGTGATAGACTCCGCCATATCACATATGAACTGCTGTCTCTCACTAACAGGTACTGTCATGAGTCTGTCACAGTCCATGGTGGTGTGCCAGACCTCAGATGTATGTCTCTGGACTATATGCAGTGAGATATGAGTAAGCACACTGATTATGTGTCCCAGGCAGGTATGTCCCTAGCCTTATGCAGCATTCCACTGTCACCCAGATGGATGCCGCTATACATTCAGGACATGATTGACCCTAATATGTGGCCTTTTATCCTGTGATATTCCAGGGGGTTACAGTATCTATGAGCCTGAGATGCTATGGTCAACAGATCACAATGCTCTGCAGCAGATAGCCTCCATCTGTCTCAACTGCCCTTCAGGCATCTGGCAATGGTTCTCACCACCCCCATAGTGCCTTTATTTGGAAAAGTGGTGAGGTTATCACTACCAACATACAACTGTCAGTGCAGCACACATTGAAGGCCATGCTGCTAAACCCAGGTGTCTACACATGACTCTGCCCTCAATGCAAGCATTCTTAAACTTGGGAAATGCTGACATCTGTGCAGTCACACACACATGGTTCAAAGCTGTAGAGATCACCCCAGCTTTACCTGGCCTACCATCCTATCATACAGTCATACCCCAAAGTGTGGGCGGAAATGGCATGGGACATGTGATTCCAGTATATATGAGACAAACACACATCCATGCTGTACAGGCAGTAAGATGCACAGGGGACACTGCAGGGGCAGTTCACCATTGACAGCACACCTATTCAAATAATAGCTAGCTACCAGCCACCACATGTGACCAGGAAGCACATCCTGTCTATATGGACCTCAACAACTGTATTCTGATTTGGGTCTGTACCCTGAACCTGGTTCACTTGAATGATCCAAACATGCATTGGAGGATGTACCCATGCCAGTACACACATGGACAGAGAACCATCAACAGTGGAATTACAAACACCTCTGTGCAGCTAGGGGCTACCCTCACATGAGCTGAAGGTGTGCTGCAGTTGAGATTACACAACACAGATAACCACTGCAGCATCCCTACAGTATCATCCTCCTTGGCAAAGCAGCCATCATGCGGTCACATTTGCAGTCACCATCTCCTACAATACCCATCTAGCTAGAGTCACACATACATACACCTCCAACGTGGAATACAGCCTCCTGGGGGTGGTATGCACAGCTTTGCAGCCCCAAACCCCTCAGTAAGGACTACCAACAATATCCACACATACACACGTGCTAGATGTGCATTTGTATAGATGCATGCAGTCAGGTATACCCGACAGGACTACATCATCCTCTACAAGGATATGTACACCTGTCTGGTGGACATCTGCAGTACATAAGTGTGAGTAACAGGGATGACATACCACTGTCCGAGACAAACTAGCGGCACATGCCCATTTACAAGCAATGTTTTGTTAGTGTGAACAAGAGAATGGGATCACTCCTGGGAACCTGCACAGCAAACCCAGAGCCCACATTGTTGACATCCACTACAGACAATCATATACCATTCTGCACATATGTCTTCAACATCACAGGAAACACCTGCATCTGCTCACTTGTGGTGGTCAGGGAGACCAGCTATACCAGTGCTGTAGACATAGCATACATGATGCCTGACAGAGTCAGTGTAGGCTTCACCCCCTGTCCCCCCATCAGTACATCAGGATGTCCACAGTACTTTTGCCCTTCTCCTATATGTAGGGAACAGGTCACCACTGCCATGTGAAAGTCATGGTATACATCCACCATACTCACCTCAAGCATAACCTTGCAACAACATAAGCCACTGTATTCAATGGAGGCCTAACTACTGCCATTGTCCCAGCCATGTGAATGACAACCACTGTCACTCCTTTACACTAAGGTGCTACATCCACCAATCTGTCACATTATACAACCACTGTCACTTCTTTACACTAAGGTGCTGCATCCACCAATCTGTCACATTATACACCCATCAGCCTAATTTGGTTGTTCTGCAAGGCCATAGCACAGTTTATAGTGCAGCTGATTAACAAGGACATTGGCAACCTTCACACACTCCATCATGCACAGTTAGGGCTTGTCAAGGAAGGGATCATTTCTGTTACACTTGGTTGACCTCTTTGACACAGTCACCAAAGCCATGGATGGGGGGGGGGGTGTCAGTGCATATGGGCTACCTTGACCTGGAGAAAGTCTTTGACAGTATAACCTACCTGGCCATAATAGATATATGCTCCCAAGTATGCACCACACCATATGTTACCATAGGGATAGCACACTGGCACGCTGACTTGAGCCAAGTAAAACACAAAGGGAAACTCACACCAAGCGGTTGACCCATAACTAGCAGCGTAACCTGTTGTACTGTGTTTGGGCCTCTGTTATGAGTGATGTAGATGTATGTGGTGCAGGGCACAGCCATTAGCCTATAGCTGCCCATATCTGCAGATGACTGCATGCTGTGTGCTGTCACCGGATTCCCTAGTGATGTGGACATCTGCCTAGGAGGGTCTCATGCAGATACATGACTGGTGTCATAAACATGGCCTCAGGTCACATACTAGTACATGCAGTGTCAACCCCTTTGGGGAGAGTGACATACTCCATGTTATTACAGTGCTAATAACATCCTAGGCACAAAATCAGTCATGTGTGATCTGTGCACACAGGTCAATGGCAACATGACATTTCACTAGCATGTTGATTCTCGTCTACAGTACCTATGGGTATGTCATCCAGGGACATGGGGTCCTAACATCCCTGTACTCCCCACAATAAGACCAATTATTGTGTAAAATGCCCTGTTCATCATTCACATCACATAGCACATGCCACAGCTGGGGACATCACAGAGGTTCCCCAACAGGGAGTACCAGGGCCTCAAACATCTACCATACACAGATAGGCTATAAGCCCAACCCTGTACCCAGTTTCATACATGCTCCGCAGAGGTGACCTCTGTCTGGCATGCAAGGCAATCATGGACTCCACATTGTTGGGACTGCTGCACAAGTGCAACTCAAGTTCCACTCTATTAACACAGACACACTCCCTCAACCTGGTGGAGTGTGATATCAGCTGGTCTTCTTGGTGGCTCAGATGTGTGTCCCACACACTCACCTTGCTGTGGAATGGTCACCCTGTCCATATCAAGCAGAGTAGCTATTTACACCTTTGCAGGCAGAACCTGAATAACTGGATAGTTAACTGCACATCCACCCCTGGGATACCACCTGTGTCCCTGTTGGACTGGGGCATCAGGTGCTGCCTTGCATACACATGTCCTAACATCTGGACTAGGCTTATGGCAGCTCAGAACCCATAGCCTAGTAACCTTGTATGGTCCTAGGTATAGCAGTTATGACAGACTGTGTTGTTATGTGTCCACACCCATCACTGCCACTGACTGTGTCATGTCCCCTGTGGGCAATGTTAAAGTACCGTGTCATACAACCAAAATCCAAAAAATATGTGAGTGGTACTACAAGTGCATGTGGACATTCCAGCAACATCTGTGCTACACAATAACTGAGAACAGTGCACATGTGGTGTAGGGTTTCCTCCTCGTAGATGTCATACATCTGCAGTATCCACATGTTTGCAGAATGTGTACATGTGCCTGATATATGTGGACTCCATGCCAGACAAATGTGGACATCTGGAAACCAGTTGGACAATATGTAATGGGTGTCCCCAGAGTGTGGGGAATGTGTCTGTGATATACCTGACCCCTCAGAACACAGCAATGGTACATTAATAACTGGTACTGTGTTAATTCCCTGACATTGTATGGTCAATATGTACACACTGTTGCTGAGGCGGATCCTATATCCCCCCACAACTACTGTCTATAACCTGATGTCCTGCTCTAGGGGGTCACAAGGTATGCCAGCCATGGCTGTCAAGCAATGAGATACAAGTGTGGAGTACACAGTGAGCTAGCCAGACTATATCAGTAACAGTCAGGGACACCTGGACAATCTTTGAACTAACATTGTATGACATTCACAGACCAAGATGGGCACATGACACTACAGATGTGATATGCCAGCTGTATCCACCAGTAGTTACTGTCACTATTGTACAACAGACAATCCAGTAGCATTTCTGCATGGGCTGACCATTGTTGGAGGGACTCAAGGGCCAGAGCTACAATCTATGTCACTGCAGACAGAGCCAAAAGGCAAGAATCTAGGTGCTGGACAGCAGACTAACAGCAACATGTCATTCCAAGATATGTTGTTGAGATCTACTGTTGAAAGTCCCTTTCCCATGACTGCAAGCCCCATTTTCATTGCATTACATGGTTAACTCTATGACATACCTGGTATAGTGCTGTACTCCTTTGTGAGCAGCAATCGATTGGTATTTTTCCTTGGAAAACGCAATCTGTCTTCATGAAGAAAGTCACAGACCTCTTTAACATAGGCTGCAACTTGCCTTTTTTAGGTAATGCTCATGAACAGCTGTGCACCAATCTGTGACTCACACTTGCTAATAGCATGCAGAACAGATGGGTTGTGTTGCCATTAGCCAATGGCATGACAACACAGTGCTATAAATAAGGCCTTCATGTAGGCCTTAGCCCTTTTCCTGGCCTGTGAGGAGGACTTTATCGAGGTGTGGGAGCTACAGCATCACAGAGGGTAGTTATAAATACTGTTTACTGTTTGGAATGATGTGGTATGTCCACAGTTTTGCATGCTATGCTTGGCCATTTTTAACAGACTTTCTGATTCTGTGGCAGGTTACTGTTTAATGTGTGTTGGGTTTAGTAAGGAGACAGGCAGATATCAGTGTTATACACTAATTTTTCTCTGAATGTGCATGTTGCTGCAGTTGATGGTGGCCTATCAGCTGTGTATGTGTCTAGGGGGAGACTGTGACACATGTCCCTGTCACCTGAACATTCCCCCTAATCGTTTATGTATGGGTGTTGTGTGCATACCCTGTTCTAGGTGTTTGGGAGATATGGTAGGTCTGCAGCAAGTAGCTGAACATACTGCTACATGTGTAGCAGGACACAACGGCTGCATTCTGGGCAGGAGTCATACTGGGGATTGTGAAGACACTGGGGGACAGCAAGCTGTATATGTCAGTGAGGGAGCAGTGTCAGCTCTTGTGTTACAGCATGGCCAGTGTGAGGGTACCCATAACATTCCAGGTGAGGCATGTGCCTCTGGTACATATGTTAAGTAGTAGTACCATCCAGAGAGTGGTGGAGGACATTTAGGATATGTATTCATAATTGTGACATTTGTCCCACCCTCCAGGCCTTTGACATGCTACTGTGGGTTGCAGTGACTGTGGTAGCAGCAACCAGTTCTGCTGGATATTGCAGGGCTCAGTTATTTCTATGTTGTATTGACAAGCATGTAGTTGTCGTGCAACAGACTGGACTGTGGGCCTGAACTGTGGGTGTCCAGATGTCAGACATGCTAGGAATGTAACAGATAGAGCTACTGAGTCATTAGGGTCTATATTAGAACACCGAACTTTCAAAATTTCAAGTGTTCTAATATTGACCCGTTTTCAGCGAATGCTGAAAATATCAAAGAAACAGAAAACCACATTTTATCCTAGGGAAAGAATTCAGTTGTCCATTTCTGTTGCTTCAGTATTTTCAGCACTGTGGTGGAAAGTTACGGGTCAGGTTCAGGTAAGTGTGCGATTGTTTGGACATGAGGGTTAGGGCGGGTTAGGTGAGTTAGGGTTAGGGCGCGGGTCAGGTAAGTGTGCGATTGTATGGACATGAGGGCTAGGGCGGGGTAGGTGAGTTAGGGTTAGGGCATGGGTGAGGTGACTGTGCGATAGTGACGGGCCATGGATAGTTAGTGGTGTATGTATAGTTTAGTGTAGGGTTAGGTGTAAGAGTTTAGGAGTATGTGTATGGATTGCTGTTTGTTTGGTGTACTTGTGTTGTGAACAGCAATTTTTTCCCTAGGAAAAAATTTGCTGTTCTGTATGTTCGATATTTTAAATTTTTGAATAATAGGGTTCGATATTAGAACACACGAAATGTTGAAAGTTCCGTGTTCTAATATAGACCCGAGTCATTATTATGGGGGGTGTAATTGCAAGACATATGTGCATGCATACAGTTGGTTACACAGGATTGGCATGAACATATGTGTTTGGATGGGTATGACGTGTGACACTGACCTGTCTGTCATGATTTTGTAACCTCAATCTGCACTGAGTTGCCAGTACTTCAGCACACAGAATAGCTTTTATGACAACCATGCCATAAGTAGGTGACACAATTGTGCGTTTCTGTTGCTTCAGTCTGTGCAGTTGTCAGCTCTACCTGATATTGTAGGCCTCCCTTCAATCCATCAACGTGTCTTTGGCTGTGTACTGGTTCAATGTCTGCATCACAGGCTCAAGTATGCTGTCATTTATCACATTATATGTAGTAGTGTCACTGGCAATCAGGATATCATTGTAAAAACACCAGTAACTCCCCAGAGTTGAGTTGGCCAAGTAGTGCAATGCCCTGAAATGTAGTTCTGAGGGTCCTGGGTTCAATACTTGGCAGGGGGGTATTTTTTTCCTAATGTTACATAACTGTTCTGCATGATATATTTACAAACACACCAGTAACTCTCCAGAGCTGAGGTGGCCTAATAGTGTAAAACACTAAAGTGTAGTTCAGAGTGTCCTGGGTCCATGACTTGGCAGGGCTGGTTATTTTATTGATGTGCAGAACTGTGTCAGAATCAGATAAGATGCTTAAAGCAGTTTTAAGCAGTTTTAAGTGGGTTTGCGAGATGTGCTGAGATGCTAAGTGGCATTTATCCCCTCTTAAACCAGCACTATTTCCAAAAAAGAAAAGAAAAAACGGGTGTTAGGAAAGTGGTGAAATGGGGGCAAGTGGGGGAAAACCAATATGAAAGGCAGCTAGGGATGTGCAGGACAGGTGTAGGAAAGGACCATAGCTCTCCATTTCTTGGGCAGCAACACCTGTGCATGATGTGGAATATTTGGAATTTGGAGCCTCACACCCCACAGGGAAGGGTGCAGGTGACATAACTTTGTTGATAAATTGATGGGTTGATTGATTCATGGCAGTGTACATGGGGGATAAATGGAGAGCTATGTATGGAACAAAGTTTTTTGGTGGGACAGATGCCCTATTTTTTTTAAGGTGAGAGTGGGATGTTGGGAAAGGGTTGTAGGTACATTTGGTGAGGTAATTTTGGTAGGAGAGGTTGCTTTTGCTGACAAACAAGACAGACAAGACAGTGACCAGGTGTGGTATATGACACATGAGGTGGGGTAAACACCTTGGATGGGAAAGGTGGTTGGGAATCAAAAGACCAAGTGCCCCCAGATGGCAGCAGTGGGACTGACATCCCCACCCATGGGCAGTCAGCACTGCCTCTTCATGGCCCCAAAGGTGGCTATGCTGGGGGCTGGGGGGTGGTGCCAGCCTGTCTCTCAAGGAGTGCCAGTCTGCCCTCAATCTGGCACAGTCTATCATCCAAGTCACATTGGATGACCCTGCACACCATACCTAAAACCTGAGTCTGGGTGACAGCTCCTCTCCACACCCGCCCCCAGGGGGGATGGGCACCATCCCCTGAGGTGGTTCCACTTGTGGGTGGTACAGGACCAGCAGAAGGAGCAGCTCCAGTTTGGGCCCCAGACATGCTGGGACCCAGTGCCACAGCCAGATGAGGTGGGATAAGTGGATCTGCCGGAACTGGCCTACCCAATCATTCTATGGTGTTGAGGTTTGTCAAGGTGTATAGGTTAGTCATGAACAGAACATTTAAACATTAGTTGTAACAGCATGCATGGGTGTTCCAATTAACCCAGAACAATAACATTGCATAGCATACAGAACACAGGCACAGGTTCATAGGTTGGTACTAGGCTATCGGCCCTAGGGCCTATACAAGCCTAGCCATAACAATTCCCTGGCTATTTCTTCCCACAGTGTTTACTTCCCTGGACCCCTGTCTAGCAGGGCGACTGACGTGATCCCCGGGGTGAATTTCCTATCTCCCATACAATCATCAAGGTTCCTTTTGAAGAGGGCCAAAGAGGCGCTCTGCTTGACATGTATGGGCAGTCTATTCCGGAGTCTGGGGAGTCTCTGGGTCAGGAACCTATCCCTCCAGCATGTTTTGTTCATTGTGATGACAAGGTTTAGATCCCAGAAGCGTGCGTCTCTGTGGGATTGGGATTTCTTTAAGTGTAGCATGTCCAACAGCTCTGTGTTTGACATGGCCTTGTATGTTAAGCAGAGATCGCCTCTGAGTAGACGATATGTGACAGAGTATAGGTGGAGATTTTTTAAACGGTCAGCATAGGTCATCTGCTTTAGGCCTGTGATTCTTTTAGTGAGGTATTTCTGCGGCCTTTCCAATTGTTGCAGATGTCTTGAAAGGTACATACCAAACAGGGCGTTGTGTTCTATAATAGGTCTAATGAGGGATAAGTACAGTGGGACAATGACCTCTTTTTTCTGAATGAAAAGCCCTTAGTGATGAGGTGTGCCACATAGAAGGATTTCCTGACTGTTGTGGTGATGTGATTATCGAAGGTGAGGCCACTGATCACCTGTGTCCCTAAGTGTCTTATCACACTTTAGGTGTTTAGTGTACTGCCACCTATGTGGTAATTCATGGGTACATGTTTTTTTCCAAAGGGGATAACTATACATTTCTTGGCATTGAGCTTGAGCCCATGGCTCTGGCACCAAGTATCTGTTTCTGTAAGGCCCTTTTGTAGAATATCCACATCCTTTTGGGATTCAATAATGGCTCCCAGTTTGCAGTCATCTGCGAACTTTGTTAGCCAGAGTCCCTTAGTATTGGTCTGTACTTCAGAGAAGTAGATGCCAAACAGGAGCGGTCCCAGGACTGAACCCTGAGGTACTCCACTTGTCACTTGTCTGGAGCTGGATTTGGAATCGGCTACTTTTAGTGTGGGTTCTGTCAGTAAGCCAGTTGGCAACCCATCGAGTGATGTAGGCATTAATGCCCAGCTTAGTAAGTTTATCTATGATTCCAAAGTGGGGGATGGTGTCAAAGGTCTTGGCGAGGTCCAGATAGGGTGTGTGGACCATCTTAACCTTGTCCACAGCTTTGGAGAATGATTCAAAGAAGTCTATCGGGTTCAGGAGACAAGATCGGCCCTTCATGAACCCAAACTGCATTGGGTCCAATGGTTGAAGTTTGCCAATGTCTTTGTTTATAGGTTCCATGATAATACGTTCCATGGCCTTGCAAATCAGGCTCATCAGACTGATGGGGGTGGTAGTTCCTGGGATCCAAGGTGGATCCCCTCTTGTGGAGTGGGATAACTGTAGCTGTGCACCACTCAGTGGGCACAAAGCCTGAGGTGAGGCTATGATTAAACATGACACTTAGGTGAGGTGCCAGTTCATTTGTAGTTCATGTAGTACACAGCCCGGGATGTCATCTGGTCCCATGGATGCTGTATTCTTAGCTTTGGAGAGTGGGTTTTTTACCTTTGTGGCTGTTATTCCCAGAATTTGGCAATCTTTCGGTATTGAGATGGGCCCTTTAGGGAATGGGGGGGGTGTGAAGTTTGCACTGAATCAATCTGCAAGGATATTGGCAATATCCTTGGGATCAGTACATTTAATGCCATTCTGTTGTAGCTCAGAGCAGATATGAGCATTGCCATTTAGATTCTTGACATAGCTATAGAATGCCTTGTGGTTGTCTTTGGAATCTTTAGCAATTTTATTTTTGTAACTAGGTTTGGACAATGACAGAGTCATATTTGTACTTGTTGTGGAGTGACTTGAGTGCATGCATTATGTGTCAGATCCTGGCACCCGACAGGCAGCTGACTGTAATTGTCTCCTTGTTCAGCCTGGTGAGTGGGACATCAGTGTGCCTGACTACAGATTCATCTATGACTAAAGTCTTGGGTACGTTGCCTTGCATTAGGGGCTGTTGTTGAGTGGCACACTGGTGTTGTGAGCTATGTGACACTTTGGTTGTGATTGATATTTGTTTGCATTTCAACTTCAGAGGTCCTTGTTGCTTGGGCAGGTTACTGTTAAGGGCCTCCACATATGTGGGTTTAGTGTTGCTATGTGTGGGTATTGGTGGTGTGGGTTTGGAAGGGCTATGTGTTGCTTGAGGTGTAGTGCAGGTGTTAACCTTCTCTTGACTGTCTAGCACAATCTTGGGTGGAGAGAGCTTTGCTTCCAGTTTGGCTATGTAAGTGCATCTCTTGCAGGTTGTAGTGTTAGGTGGTAGGAGGACAGGGTTGTCTGTGTACATGAGGCAATTGCTTCATTGTCCCAGTATGCCCAGACTCACCAGGTAGACAGGAGAAATCACCGGAAGCTGACCCTTGGACATGCCTGGTTTGGTGCTTTTTTTTTTCTAAAGTACAAGAGCTGTTTTCCCTTACCCTAGCGAGGTACTTTTCAGTTATAGGCTGTTTAGTGCCTACGATTAATTTCTCCTTATTAACAAGGAGAGTTGAGTGCTTGTATCAGTTTAAGACTTCCTAGTGCTTTCCAGCAGGTTTTAAAGCAAGCGCTGGTCACAGGGATGCTTAAAGGTAAGATGAAAAAAAAATGGTTTATCCTAAACACTGCAGTGTGCACTAGAGGAGTTAGATGTGAAAGTAGGTAACTTAAGTTTTACCTGTCTAAAAACTTAAGTTTTAGTGGAGAGTCGCTATTTTTAAAACAGCAAGATAAATTGATAGGGGGTGGTCACATTTGTATTCTGGTACTATGGAATACAGTAGGATGGCCAATACATTTAAATAGTTGAAGGGGACTGATTTCACAAAATGATCATTTTGTGCTTACTCACACAAGTCAGTAAAAACAGAGATGAAATGAGATATATGGTCAAATTAACATAAGGGGAAGGCAACTAGAAAGACAGTGGTGTTTAAGAACACTACAGTAACCGGGTAGGAGGGTAGGAAAAAAATTCTGCCTGACTCACAAGAGACAGAACTGTGGTCTCTTTTCAAGTTTTAATATGCAGTTAAAAGCAGAATACAAGTAAAACACAAGGTAAATAAAACAAATCACAGTATTCAAAATAGAAAAAGGCAATAAAGTAATACAATAAATAAAAAGCAAATTAACCTTTTCCTCCCAGTAAAGTGTAGTAGAGTCCGGGTGAGCCTTTCTAATAAAGAATAACAGTCAGTATTGTAACAGTATTGTAACAGCATGCCAGTAACAATTATGGCAAAAGGCCAACAACAGTGGAATTTCAACAAGGTATGTTAGTATGCAAACATTGTAATAGATAACCAGTAATACAACATAAGGCCCAACATTAGTTTTTCAGAACAACATATGTGGAAATGAAACCAAACCCATAGTATGAGAATAAAATTATGTGACGCAGATAAGGGGTGGGGGGAGAGAAAGACATTCCATTACCAACTGTATAGGCTATATTTTTCACAACAGTACTGCTCAATACTCTATAGGTCTGCTCTTAATTTACATCTACATGTGCCCTATAGCTTCTGTAGCACATACATACCTCTCATGCTGTCCATGTGGGATGGTATGGGTCAAGCTGTAAGAACTATAGGTATATAACTACAGAGGACTATTACATGTCAGGGGAACATATATGACTAACAAGGTGTACCCTGCACTGATGTTGTGTGAGTGTACTACCTGCATACTTCAAATGGATTTATATCTGTGTCCAAGGATATTGGCAACAATGATCACTAGCCATGACAGTGTGACATTTGAGAAACATATATCGTGCACAGTGCAGGGAGTTTATACCTATCCTGCTGTCATTTATAAGCATGGGGTTAGACTATCAGCACACATTCACAGACGCCCCAGGCATACAGCCATACCAACAGTAGAACATTTCAATATCGTATTCAGTTGGAATAGTAGTGTACTTCATGATGTTTTAAATAATGGAGCCTTATCACCTGGATGAACAATGCTGTTTACACACTAGAACATCTGGACACAGACATTAATATACACTTCATATAGCTACTACAGACAGTTCTTTACCTGTAAGTCCTGTGTGGAAAATAACTGTTAACAATATGTGGCTGTTTCTATAAATAGTCAGTGCTACTTGTCTGTTACTATAAATAAATCTTACTACTGGTCCCTGGATTCAAACCATGGTCTGTGTGTGGAAAAAATTACAATATATGAATTGCTTATCACACTGAGCTAGTCGGCCACAGCTGTGTGTTGGTTGACTGATATGTGCCTACAGCTCACCTGCTGACAAAGTCTGATCTGGTAATATCGGTAGAGTGTCGCAGAAGACTGCAGTGACAGTTGAACATACATGCATGAGATTCAGGCATGACAGAGATAGTAGGTGAAGTGTGTATTAATACTTGGATTGCAGGTGTACACGACCCCTAGTGGATGGGAATATGTGTGATCTGTACAGACTATATTGGGGTGCTGGGATGCCTACCTGACCCATATACATTTGCAGAAGGTATATTTGCAGTCTACAGCTACTACTGTGTCATACTTGCCTGCATCAGCATACATTAATTCAGGAATGCATATAGCTGAAATGCAAAGGTTAACACAAGACAATCCTGAGGGAAACACACTATAATACCTTACACATTACTATTCAAGGTTCACATGTTAGTGCAGAACATATATCAAATTGCATTCTATCGTGTAGTACAGCTCCACATCTACACTTTAGCATAACAGTTCTTTAGCAACCAGACTTCAGTCACTTCATGATGTTATACCCATATTTGCTTTGTAGCACCTGTAAAATTGGATTTCTTGAACAACAGATCAGAAAACATACAACAATTGACAGAACAAGGCTTGATTGAGGTTTGAGAGTGACATGACACAGTCATTGGTATTATTTGACAAACTTTATTTTTCCTCCACTTTAAATAATGCATGCTTACACAACCTATGCAATACTAACTTTATTTCCTTCACAATTCTGACTGCAGTTGTACTGTATTTCGTGTAGATCATGAATGAATGTCATTTATTCCCTTCACATTTAGAATGCCAGTGTACTTTATTACCAAATCATTAGCATTAATACCATATACATATGTCATTCCTACACATTAATAATGGTATTGCAGTACACTCAGAACAGAATATATCTACTGGCAGTTACAACTGTACTCTTTCTGATTTATATGCCTAAGAAGAATAACAGCCCTCAAAGCACAGGACCCGGATACCAATAATAAAAGTATTAATAACCAAGTGGTTAAACCCAACTTTATTGCACAAAATAATAAAATAATAAAATGATAAAAGTTAAGCGCTTTCTCTCGGTCTGTACCGAGCTTCCTCAGAACAAATGGCAAATAACCATTAAGTCAGTCATTAAATAGTCATTAATAATCACATGGCTCTTCTTCTCAAATCACCATTTAAAGTGGTACAATGTGTAAATGGTGAATAAATAAACAACATAGTATAAAGTCCATAAACAATTAGTAGTACAAACCTAAATACTAATAAATTGTTTGACAATGTATAACCTATTAAACCAATAACGTGTATAAAACCACCTATTAAAACAGTCCTACAGTTAGGACGGTCACAAATCATAGTGACAAATAACATCACCCTTCCTACCTTAAAAAGGTTAAAAACTGTTGTGCGGACTAGGTGGTATAGTAGAAAAATGCACCCCGTCCTGCAAATGCCAGAACACTTGGTTATTAATACTTTTATTATTGGAATCCGGGTCCTGTGCATTGAGGGCTGCTATTCTTCTTGGTTTTTTTTTCCACATTGAACATTTTGTGATTTATATGCCTATATATTGCAAGATATATCTGTACTCATCACACTGTCGGTGCATCCTTCCTAGGCACCCTGAGTGGGCCTCCAAGTTGTGAGCCCTCTCCGCTGCAGCTGTGGGAAGGGAACCACACCATTATGCGTACCTATCTATCAGGTATTCATGCTAGAATTTGATAAAGCAATGGTTCCTATACTTACAAAGTTCTGAACTTCTGGGGCATTGTCGTCCCAACCATCTTGGATCCATTGGGCCAAGAGCTCCCCCTTCCTCAGCTTCAGGTCATCATAATGATGATGCACCTGCTCACCAGTGCGGGGGATTCCAGTAGCATTGGTGAGGTCACATGCCAGATTGTCCCAGGCCTTGGACTTGTATTCAGAGCCATGGTACTGGCCCTGCAGCAGTCTGTTGCCATGGTCTTTGACAAGGAACCCAATCATGACCCTGGACTCCAACATGCCCCAGTGCTGCGCCCAGAAGTGCACTCCCTCTCCGACCCCAGCCATAGGTCCTGCAATGATTAAACTCAAACTGGCTCTGGCTGTATTCCCATGTGTTCAGCTTAAATAAGGCTGTTTTTTTTAAATGCTAAGCAATGCTTACCACCGCCAAACCCACTAAGCTTAGTTGAACAGTGCTTAAACTGGCAATACTTAGCAATATTTGCAGTGTGCAAACCTGCTTAGCTGAGCTGAGGACTGCTTAAACTGGGATTGCTTAGCAGTGCCCAAACCAGCTAAGCAGAGCTGCATGTTGCCAAGTACTGCTAAAACAGGTCCTGTTTAAGCATTGCTTGGCTTTACTTAGCAGCGCTTAGCTACATGCATACCACACTTTTTGCAAATTACAAAAAAAAATTGAAAGTATTTGTTCATTAAGGATAATTCATTATCATGTGTGTCTATTTTACTTTATATCCCCTAAATATATGCATTTCACTACATTATCTGGTAGTGTAACTTTAATGTATCGGACACTTGTGTGTAACTCGGGCTTTTATACTCAGGTCTCCATTAAATATAGGCTTCTAGTCAAGCTGGACTAACCAGGTTAACAAATTTCAGTGTGTACATAAAAAAAAACATTTAAAATATTTCCCTATTGCATGTAAAAAGCTGAATAGCTGGTATTCGAACTGTGCACCTACTGCATACAAAACAATCACTTTAACCATTCAGCTACCGAGGATATGGTGTTCCAAGCTATACTGTTCGATATCTCAGTTACGTTTAAGCACTGCTGAGCACCACTTTGCACCGTGCCATGAAAGCCCGCTCAGCTATGCTTAAACTTAACTTTTTTATTTAAATTAACAGCATCTGGTTTCTATTTTTAGATGTCTGGCACGTGTATATTGCTAAGCACTGTGCAAATACACAATAAATAAATAAATAAATAAATAAACAAAAAGGGGCAATCACATTTTCACATTTAATTTCAGTGCCATACGTGTCAGTAACACACACACCCTACATATATATTTTATATCTGGCCAAGGACACATTTAACATAATATCTTAGTGCTGTACGGCACTATGATAGTGCAGAGGGTGTGTTACGGACTCTGTAACACGCCTCCTACATATACTATTTTTCTACTGGTCAGGACAAAACTTACATTTCATAATTTAGTGCTATACGGCAATTTGAGAGTGTAGGGGGTGTGTTACTGACACTGTAACAGATCCCCTACATATAACTTTTACAACGGGTTGAGTCAGTTCTATTTACTCTTGTAGTGCTGTCCAGCACTTTGACAGTGCAGATGGTGTGTTACACATCTCAGAGCACTGTAGCACACCCCCAGCACTGATTCAGTAGCCATGTACATGGCTCTCCCTCAGTAGTGTGCCTTCATTAATATGCAAGGTGCACTGCCAAGGGAGAGCTGCAGACACAGCCATGGTACACTCTGTGTAGGGCTTGCACTATTCTTACACAGAGTTTATTAAATATGAGAGGCATGTGCCAAGATTCCAACACTAACCTTCTCATAATTTCAGAAAAGAGAGAATATTTACTAACTAATTAAATAGTTCATAGGTGTGTTCTAGGGTAATGGTTCTGAAGCCTATACATGCCTAGCCCATAGGATTGCCCTGGCATAGTGCCACCCAACCTTAGTTGCCAGTGCCTCTGTTGAGTAGAGCCATTGGAGTGATCCCTGGGGTGAATTTTCTAATTCCCATCCACTCATCATGATTTCTCTTGAAGAGAGCCAGTGAGGTGCTCTGTTTGACATGTATGGGAAGTCTGTTCCACAGCATGGGCAGTCTCTGTGTTATGAACATGTCCCTCCAACACGTTCTGTTGATTGTGGTAATGAGGTTGAGGTCTCTTAACCATGTAGTGTGGAGGGACTGGGATTTCTTTAGATATAGCATTTCTAACAGAGCTGGATCAGACGTGGCTTTGTAAGTCAAGCAGAGATCGCCTCTAAGTAGGCGATATGAGAAAGAGAATAGTTGGAGTTTTTTTAGTCTGTCCATATAGGACAAGTGTTTAAGGCATAGGATCCTCTTTGTGAGGTACTTTTGTGGCCTCTCCAGTTGTTGCAGGTGTCTAGTAAGGTACATGCCAAATGGGGCATTGTACTTGATGTTTGGCCTAATGAGGGAAGAGTAGAGGGAGACAATGACCTCTTTCTTCCTGGATGCAAAACCCTTAGTAATGAGATGTGCCACATAGAAGGACTTTCTGACCACAGTGGAAATGTGGTGGTCAAAAGAGAAGTTGCTGTCAACCTGTTTGTGTTCCCAGATCTCTCATAATGCCTTCTGTGTTCAGTGGACTACCATCGATATGGTAATTCATGGGAACCAGGTTTTTCCCAAAGAGGATGATAACCATTTTTTGGCATTGAGCTTAAGGCCATGGTTCTGACACCAGTCGTTGGTCTCAGTGAGATCTTTCTGTAGGGTGTCAACATCAGTTAGGGAGTTAATAATAGCTGCCAACTTGCAATCATCTGCAAACTTTGTCATCCAGAGTCCTTTTGTGTTGGTCTGGACTTCAGAGAAGTAGAAACCAAACAGGAGAGGACCCAGGACCAAACCCTGTGGGACTCCATTCATGACTGGTTGGCAGTCTGACTTGGAGTCAGCTACTTTCACACTGTGGGTTCTATCTGTGAGCCAGTTTGCAACCCACCTGGTGATATAGGGGTTGATGCCTAGCTTAGTGGGTTTTTCCTAGATTCCTGAGTGGAGAATGGTATCAAAGGCCTTGGCCAGATCAAGGTAGGCTGTATGAACCACCTTGCCTTCATCCACAGCTCTGGTGACTGACTCAAAGAAGTCGACAAAGTTGAGCAGGCATGATCGACCCTTCCCAAAACCAAACTATGTGGGATCCAGAGTTTGGAGATTCCCTATATCCATGCTTATTAGGTCCATGATGATGCAGTCCATAGCTTTGCATATCAGACCCATCAGGCTAATGGGGATATAGTTCCCAGAGTCTGTAGACACTCCTCTTCTGTGGAGAGGGATGACTGTAGCAGTGCACCATTTGGTAGGGACAAAGCCTGAGGTGAGGCTGTGATTGAATAGGGCACACAGGTGAGGTGCCAGTTCACTCTGTAGTTCATGTAGAACACAGCCAGGGATGTCAGGTCCCATAGAAGCTGTATTCTTGGCATTGGACAGTGCTGTTTTAACCTGTGCAGCAGTAATACTGGATGCCTGGCAATCTACTGGTATTGTAATTGGTCCTTTGGGAGAGAGGGGCATAGTTGGCACTGAATCTGTTGGCCAGTACATTGATTATATCTGTTGGCTCGGTATAGGAGGTATCATTGTGCATGTGCTCAGAGCAAATCTGGGTATTGCTGTCGAGATTCTTTACATAACTATAGAAGGCCTTGTGGTTGTCTTTACTATCTGCTGCAATTCTGTTTTCATAGCTAGCTTTAGAGGATTTGATGAGGGATCTCATCTTTTTGTTGAGGCTGATAAGGGAGTTTTTCCAGTCTTGGAACTTCACCTTATTCCACATCAGTTTCCTCCTTCTGTTGCAGAGTTTTGTTTATGGCAGAAAACCACCATATTGGCTTCCTTGTTTTGGAGGAGAGCATCTTGGTTCTATTGGGTATGGCGAGATCCATGCATTTGTGTACGTGTTTGTACAGTGTATTGGTGTATGATTTGGCGGTCATGCAACTATTCTTCATTTGCATGGGTGCCGTGATGTTAGCCACCTCTGTTTTTAGGACCCCAAAGTTAGCTTTAGAGACGTTTTTCATGGTGGTTACCTTTGCGGGTGGGGTGGGGGAGTGAGAGGGATGTAGATTTCCAAGGTGATTATTTTTTGGCGGTCATGCAACTATTTTTCATTTGCATGGGTGCCGTGACTTTAGCCACCTCTGTTTTTAGGACCCCAAAGTTAGCTTCAGAGACGTTTTTCATGGTGGTTACCTTTGCGGGTGGGGTGGGGGGGTGGGAGGGATGTGGGTTTCCAAGGTGATTATTTTTTGGTCAGATCTAACCAGTGAGGAGTTGACTATTGGTGTATAGCAACAGTCACTCATGTTAGCAATGACCAGGTCAAGGATGTTGCTACCTCTAGTCGGGGTAAGAATGAGCTGGTCCAGGGCATTGGAATTAAGGAATTCCAGGAAATGTTGTCCAAGTCTATTGGTACATGAGTAGTTTTCCAAGTTAATGGAGGGGTAGTTGAAGTTGCCCAGTATGAGTGTTAGGTTGGACCCTAATATTCTCCAGGGTCCTTAAGAATGTGGAGTGTGAGTCTTGGGACATGGTTGGGGACCTATATCAGGCTATGACCTGAATTGGTGTCTTACCCAATGTTAGCTGCACCTGCAGTATCTCTGATGCATTATGTTGGGCCACCAGTCTGGAGGTGTGCGCATCCTTTATGAATATGGAAACACCACTGCCTTTGGAGCTTCAGTCCTTATTAGTAGAGAATAATAAAGATATTTATTTTGATTTGGAAAAAATTAAACTGAGAGAAGTCATATACAAGCTGCAAATATTATTTTAGTACTTAATTTTTGCATTAATCTTAAGAGCGCATAAATCAGAAATATACTCATATTATGACATTGTCAATTTGCCAGTTTTATCTATCTGTATATTAACATGGTTAAAAATCTAGGCATTGTTCATAAAATGAAATACAATAGCATCATTGTCAAACAAATCAGATAATATATATTGTAAAAGTATTTTTATATATGAAAATGCTCCATTACAGTTTTCATTTCTTTTTTAATATTTTTAAGTACTTTGAATTAGTGAATTTACACCATTAAAAAGTAAAATACTATTTTGTCATGATACAATTTAATATATTATTCACCCATTTAAAGCTCTATTTAGGTTTCATTAGATCCTTGACCTTTGGGTCATGCATTCAAAGTATAAGGGCTATTTCTCTATTCATTTCTGTACTTTACCACCAATACTTTTTGAATTCACAAAACAGTCCATTAACAGTTCATTAAAATACACTTATTGACTTTTGATAGGCAGTGTCTAATGTCATACAGGGAGATATAGATATCATGTGACTTGGGATAGACTCCGTTGAGCTTCTGAAACAGGCAATTTTTATAAGAAACTTGACAATCTATTTTTCATTTGCTGTCTGTACATCGTGCAATGACTGGAAATGATAACCTGAATTCTTAAAAATGTTATAAGTACTCATAAGTTCTTATTACATGTTTCAGAACCATATTTTCTGATTTATTTGGGACACATTAAAGACAGTCAGTTTTGCTCACTAGATAGAATAAATGAAATATCAGCATTTCTGGTAAAATTCTTAATGCACATTTCAACATACGGCACTTTTTTGTAATTCTCAGATTACACAATTTTTTTATTTTATAATGGAATAAATCATTTAAAATGTGAGGCATAGCCTTAAAGTACAAGTTAAAAGAGTACATAACTTAAATAATTATAAATCTGGGTGTTTATACATACTAGTATGTTAAACCTATGGACATATGACATAATTATGACTAGAATACATAATGCATCTACAGCGAACTGAAGTAAAGTAGGCAGGCTGGCATGTCAGAGCTGACCTGTCAAAAGTAATCTTTATAAAACATTTTCTTGCTTAGATCAAGTAGGCCTTTGCATTTTTAATTTAGGTTTTAAACTGTCCATGACAAAATTGACATCAGGGAAGGGACTTAAATCTTCATACAGCATGCATAGCTAGAAGCATAGTTAATTATTCTTTGCTGGCTTTCTGAATGCATCAATCTACATTTAAAACATCAATATCTTTATAATGCAACATGTCCAGTATGATACGGTTATGTAGGTCTTTGCTTCTGTGTATACTGTATATTGTACTTACATCATACTATAGTACAGGTTTTCAATGTACAGAAAAAAGTTGATACACTGAGCAGCTTGCAAACCTTGCTGCAATGTCCTTTGTAGCACTGCATACTTCTGGAGTGCAACAATGCACTAATCAGAGACACTTCAAATATGTAATTTTTTATGTTGCTTTACATCATTCTTACAGCTATTATGATGCTAATGGTGGTGAGGTATTATAATAGAGCTGGGTTTGTTGTGGAAGCTGTTTCAAAAGTCCCTTTGCTGATGTAGCCATTGGAATTCTGTAATATTTAAATTATTGTGAAACAATGTCACTGCCACTGCTGTTTCAAAAGTCCATTTGCTGATGTAGCCTATGGAATTCTGTAATATTTAAATTATTGTGAAACAATGTCACTGTTACTGAACAATATAATATACCTGGGGATTTAATAAAATCCATGTAGGCATAGTGTAAAGACTACACGGAATGTACCGTGGCCATGTATGCAGTACCCCCTCTGTAGCGTGTCATGCATATTAATGAAGGAGCATTACTGAGGGACAGCTGTGTAACATGGTTATTAAATTAGTGGAGGGAGTGTGTTATTGTGTCCAGAGATGAGTAACACACCCCCTGCACTGTCAAAGTGCCAGATATCAATATAGGCATATGTAATAAAGTGTTAATATGTGTGTCTGTTTTTTTTTTGTTTTGTTTTTTTGGGGGGTTTTTTGTGCTTGCACAGCACAGCCTGCAGCTATAGACACGTGCCAGACATCTAAAAATAGAAACCAGATACATTTAATTATGAATGGAAAGGTCAAGTTTAAGCATAGCTGAGCGGGTTTGAGTGGCATGCCACAGTACTCAGTGGCACTTAAATGTACTGGAGAGGCATATATAAAAGTACAGCAGCATTTCACATGTCCATATAGCCAAAGGGTTAGAATGACAGCCTTATGTGCAGTAGGTGCAGGGTTTGAATACACATACAGGTTATTTTGCAAATATACGTTATGAGAATTATTTGAAATCCCGATTAAATTTTGTTTGATTACACAGGCAAGTTATTAAGCATTTATTTTGCAAATACACATTTATGAGAAGTACTATTAACTCCTTGACTGAATTCTATATGAAGACACAGACAGGTTATTAAGCATTAATGTTGCAAACACACACAATGAGAAGTATTTTTAAACCCTTGATTTAATATTGTATGTATGCACAGACATGTTATTAAGCATTTATGCTGCAAATACACATTATGAGAAGTATTTTTAAATCCTGCCTTGCTGCGTTCAGCTAACTTCCACTAAGCACAGCTAAGCCTTGCCAAGCGCTGCTTAAAAAAGGAATGTTTTAGCAGTGCTTAGCTGGTTTGCGCATTACTAAGCAGTGCAAAGCACTGCTAAGCATCTCCAGTTTAAGCAGTGCTCAGCTAAGCTAAGCTGGTTTGCGCACCACTAAGCATTGCTGAGCATTGCCAGTTTAGACACTGCTCATCAAGGTTTTGCTCAGTGCTAAGCAATGTGCTACATTTTTAAAAATTGCCCAATGGCAGTAAAGGGCTGGAAAACAGGCTTATTTAAGTGCAATAGGTGAGAACATAGTAGACCTTGTTGGTGTTTGACCCATACAGGAACTATGGTAGGTGGTGGAGAGGGTGCCCTCTTCCAGGCAGAGGAATGGGGCATTCTGGAGTCCAGGGTCATGGTTGGACTCCTTGTGAAAGACTATGATGTTGGCTGCTGCAAGAACAGTAGCAGGGATCAGAGTACAACTCAGAAGCTTGGGACCAGCTGACATGCGATCTCACCAATGCTACAGGTTTCCCACACACAGGTGAGCATGTCTGTCATCATTATGATGATCTGAAGTGATGGAAGAAGGGACTTCTGGACACCTGAGTCCAGTATGCTTGAGATGGGAATGCCCCATAAGTTTGTAAGTACTGTCAGCATTGTTTTACCAATACCTAATCTGAATGTGTGATAGACAGGTACGCATAATGGTGTGCTTCTCTCCCTACAGCTGATGAGGAGAGAGTTTGCAGCCTAGAGGCCACTGCAAGGGGCACTTGGCCAGGTTGCACCATGAGTGAGGTGAGTACAGATGTATCTTGCAATCTATAGGCATATAACCAAAAAAGAGTAAAATTAATAACTGCCATTAGGTATATACACATTTGATTGTACTATAATGAATGTGATCATAAACCTGGACTGAAATAAGTAAGTAATGACACATATAGTGCAATAAAGATGAAAGCATGAAACCTGATAATGTTAAGGAAATAAAGTTTCTACTGCATTAATTGTAACATTACAGCTGTATTGCAACACCTGTATTACATGAACTGTTTTGCAATTAAGACTTGAACATATGCCAATAACTGCATGACGTTACCCCTAATAAAGCTGCATTGTGCAATATGTGTGTTTTTTGGGCTGTTGTTCATGAAATCGAGTATTACATCTGCTCTGAACTGAAAGCATAAAGGATACCACTAAGTGACTCAAGGTTAGCTAAAAAGAGTGTTCTGCTAAACTGTAGATTTAGATCTGTACTACAAGAGATATGCATTATGATATTTGTTCTGCACTACAATCTGAAGCAATAATAGGAACACCCAAGGTATATTGTGTATATCAGGATGGTCTAGTGTTAACCATTGCATTTCAGCTATATGCATTCCTGCTCTAAGGTACACTGCTGCAGGCAAGTATGAAACTGTAATAGCTGTAGACTAAAAATATACCATCTGCAACTGTATATGGGTTAGGTAGCCAACCCAGCACTCCAATATGGATTGTACACATCACAGATATTTCCACCCACTAGGTGTATATTGTCTACACCTGCATTCTATGTATTATTGTACAGTTCACCTACTATCTCTGTAATGCATGAATCTCATGCATTCATGTTCAAGTGTCACTGCAGGCTTATATAATACTCTTCTTCTATTACTAGGTCATGTTTTGTTACCAGGTGAGCTCTAGGTAAATATCAGTCAATCAGCATGCAGCAGTGGCTCAGTAGCTCAGTTTGATAAATGCTAGGTCTGATGTACATTTTGTCACACACGGACTAAGGTTCAAATCCAGTTACAAGTGCTACTAAATATTATTGAATCAGTTATATATTTTTATTTTTAACAGATGTTCTCCCCACAGGAATTACAGGTAAATGGGTGCAGTAGCCCTTAGTATGGGATAATAATGTGTGTGTTCAGATGTAACAGAGTGTTAGCAGCATTGCTCAGGAATGTAATAAGACTTCAGAAAATAAAGGCAACAAGTACAATACTAATAAAAGTTACTACAATAAATAAAAAAGTGTAATCTTGGTATTGCTGTATGCCTGGTGTGTATGTGAATGTCTGCTGATGGTCTAACCCCATGCCTGCCAAGGACAGCATGATAGTCATAAACTCTCTGTACTGTGCACGATGCATGCCTCTCAAGTGTCATGCTGTCACTGACTGTGATCACTGTTGCCTAATCCCTCTGTCACAGATATATTATCAACATGATTATGTCAATAGCACAGTCATACTACATCAGCCCACAGTACACCTTGATAGTCATATATGTCTCCCTGACATGTAATAGTCCTCCATAGTTGTGTACCTCTAGGTGTTACAGCTTGGTCCATACTGCCCCATGTGGATAGCTTGAGAGGTATGTACATCTACAGAAGCTATAGGGTACTTGTATACATAAAGAGAGGGCAGACCTGTAGAGTATATAAGAGTACTGTTGCAAACTATCTAGCCTATACTGGTATTACTGTACTGTATTTCTCTCTCCCCAACCCCTTTTCTTCATCATAATTTATTATTGTTATATATTGATTATGGTTTATTATTAATATATGTTCTTCTCAAAAAGTTATGCTTAGTCATGTGTTTTATTATTGTTATGAATTACAATGGCTCCATACTAACATATCTTGTTGAATTACCTATGTTGTTGACCTTATGCTGTAACTGTTACTGTCATGCTGTTACTATACTGACTGTTATCTCACTTATTGTTATGTTCCATATACTATGCAATGTTATGTTACTGGGTTATTTACGACATTCTGGCATGCTGTTATAACTAACTAAATGTTATGTTCATTACTAACCTATACACTTTGAAATACCTCAACACCATAGCTCGACTGGGTAGGCCAGTTCCTGGCAATCTGCCTACCCTGCCTCAGCCAGCCATGGCAATGGGTCCCAGCACATCTGGGACCCAAGCCAGTGTTGCCCCTCCACTGGCTCTGCACCACCTAAGGGTGAAACCTCCTCAAGAGATGGGGCCCGTCCCCCCTGGGAATGGGGTGGAGTGGGGGTTATCACCCAGGATCAACTACCAGCAATAGTGTGCAGGATAGTCCATTGTGGCTATGAGAACCACCTACGCTGGATTGAGGGCAGACTTGCCAACGTGGAGGGGCCTAGTGGCCTGGCGCCCAGCCTCCAGCACAGCCACCTTCAGGGCAGTGAAGGAGAAGTACTCAATGTCCATGAGTGGGGAGCTCAGTCACACTGCTGCTGTCTGGGGGCACATGGATCTCTGATTCCACAACACCCTCCCCACATATATATATATTTATATATATATATATATATATATATATATATATATATATATATATATATATATATAAAATGGGAAAATTGGCAGTGTACTTGAAACCGTGATGCAAGCATCAAACCAGTACACAGACAAATAAATAATGATGGATGTACTTAAGGCCTGGGATAGCAGGTATAGCTGTCAACTGTACAGACAGTTGCAGAATGTCTACAGTTCTGCCACCTAGTTTTGGCGTGGATATTACAAAACCTTTTCTGTGTACTAAAGTACTGGCAAGTCAGTACAGATTGAGGTTAGAAAATCATGACAGACATTTCAGGGTCACATGTCATACCCATCCTAACACACATGCTAATGCAATTCCTGTGTAACAGACTGTATGCATGTACATATATCTTGCAAATACACCTGTGTCAGTATTGACTCATTAGCTAAGTCTGTTAAATTCCTAGCATGCTGTACATTTTGCCACCCACATTCCTGGGTTCGAATCCAGTGTGTTGCACTTCAATTACATGCTTGTGAATACAGCAAATGACTAAGTCATGGAATCTTAACCAAAACAGGTTGCTGCTACTGAATTAACTACTACCCATGTTAGCATGTCAAAGGCCTGTAGGTAGGGACACACTGCACAAATCTGTATAAGTTGCCTATATGTCACCTACTACTCTCCAACTGGCACTGTTACATAACATATGTACCCTAAGCACATGCCTCACCTTGACTGTTATGGGTACCCTCACCCTGGGTCTGCTGTAATGAAAGAGCTGACACTGCTCCCTCAGTGACAGATACAGCTTGCTGTCCTCCAATGTGTTCACACTCCCCAGTATGAGTCCTGTGCAAAAAGCAGCGGCTGCAGCCTGCAACATATGCAGCAGTATGTTCAGCTACCTGCTACAGATGTACCATACCTCACAACCCCCTAAAACAAGGGATCCACACAACACTCATATATAAAGGGGTAGAGGGCCAAAGGTAAAGAGACAGGGACATATGTCAGAGCCGATAGAGCAGCAGCTACTGCAGCAGCATGCATATTCTGATGGGTATGATGTATGACACTCACATGTGTCTTCCCCCTTATTGACCTCAACCCACATTGTTTAACACTGAACTGCCAGATAATCAGAAAGTCATTTGACAATGGCCAGTCAACATATAAAACTGTGGACATACCACATAAATCCCAACTGCGATGCTGTAGTCTCCACACCTCAGTAATGTCCATCTCAAAGACTAGGAAAGGGGCCAAGGCCTACACGAAGGCCTTAAATATTGCACTGATGTGAGTCATTGGCTAATGAAAGTGCAACCCAGCTGTTCTGGATGCAGTTAGCAAGTCTGAGCCACAGATTGGTGCACAGGCAATCACCTGTTACTGAGCATTACCTACAAAAGGCAAGCAGCTGCTTATGGTAAACAGGTCTGTAATTTGCTTTACCAAGACAGACTGTGATTTTGGAAGCATTTTCTTCAGCATTTCTGCACAAAAGGATTACAGCACTCAACCAGGTACGTAATACAGGTCCCCATATAATGGGAAGCAGATGGGAGGATGCAGTTATGGAAAATAGGGATTACAACAGTAGGTCTGTAGTACATCTGTGGGAATGACATGTTGGTGATAGTCTGCTGTTCAACAGCTACAGGCATGCCTTTCAACTCTGCCTGCTGTGACTTAGATCACAGCTGTGGCCCTCTCATTCCCTCCTACAATGTTTGGCTCCTGTACAAATGCTACTGGATTGTGTGTTAGACATAGTGACAATAAGTAAGGGTGGACATAGCTGGCATTGCACATGTTGCACTGTCATGCAGCTCCTCTCCATCTGTGAATGTCACACAGGAATAGTTCAGACATTGCACAGGTGTCCCTGACTGTCCCTGATGTACTCTGACTTGGTCACTGCTTTGTCGACATTCGTATCCCGTCACTTGACAGCTGTGGCTGGTATACCTGGCAACCCCCTACAGCAGAACATCAGGTCATAGCCATTATTAGTGGGGGGGACAGGCCCAACCTCAGTGACAGAGTGTACATATTGATCATACAAAGTAAGGGTATGAATACAGTAGCAGATATTACTGTAGCATAACTGTTTTCTGAGGGTACTGGTGTGTGACAGCCAAATTCTCCACATTCTGAAAACAACTATCAATAATTATCCAACCATTTGGCAGTCATCTACATGTTTCTAGCAAAGGGACCACATATATCAGGCATATGTACACATTCCACAAACATTTGTGTACTGGAGACATAGGACACCTACAGGGAAGACACCATACAGCATGGTTGCATTTCTGTCTGTCATTGTGGCACAGGATGTTGCTGGACTGTCCTCATATGCTTATACTAACACACACCTATGTGTCAGACAATGGCTGTATGACATGGTATTGGGACATTACCCATAGGGGACACACCACAGTAGATGTCATTGATGGGAGTGGAGACATACAGCACACTCTGTCACGACACACGGGGACATAACCAGTATTGCTACTATGTTGCTGATAGCCACATACATACTGTGTTGATGGACGGTGTGGTATAATGTGGGAGTTAGGAGTGGATAGTGCAGGCCAACCTGGATGTGCAGGGTCTGTACATAGTGGATAGCAATGTATGTGGTCCTATGATGTGTTCCCCCTTCTTGTCTTTCAGAAAGGAAGTATCGACAGAGGCAACCGCCATTTTCAGCTGCTGAAAATGATGTCATCCTGGATGGCCTCAGACTGCATCACAACATTCTTCTGTCCAGGAGTAGCCTGAATCGTGAGTAACGTGCAGCACTGTGGGCTGACCTCATCACAGCAGTCAACCGAGTAGGGCTACAGGACAGAAGCTATGAGCAGGTCTGACACTGGGTGACTGATATGGTAAATGCTGCATGGCAAAGGGCCGCTACTGTGGCCAGGGACCATGCTGCAACTGTTGGAGGCCGTGCAGCAGTACAACCACTCTTGGCCACAGATGAATTCCTGATGAATCTGAGATCAACCACCAGCTCCCAAGCATCCATCACCCCATACATTGTGGAGTTGGGTGCCACAGCATCCACAGCAGTGGAGCATCCAAGTAAGCCTCCTGTGTTCATCACTGTAATATTGTATCAGTCATTGTGGCAGCCTCTGCATACCAGTACATGGATGTCAAGTCAATCTGCATTGGGGAGGGTTATTTGTAATCCACACTTGTGCACACATACTCAGAATGTCAGCAATGTAGGCAGCATCACAGTACCTACTGTACATGTTGATATATGCACATATTATTCTGTAACAATGCCACATTTGGTATTGCTGACAATACCTCTTCCTCATATTTCCATAGGTATGTCAGGTGTGGCCATAGTCCAGTGTCCTGTACCCGGTGAGTGTGATACTGTTTTATATATACCGTAAAAATGTTAAAGGTTGCCATTTTGCTGTAGACACAACTGATATGCTTAGCCAGAGTACAATACTTGTATGTTCAGTTTCAGAGGGGTTAACTGAAGTGCAATGAATCGGTAATCACAGTAGTGTATTTGCAGGAGCTGTAACATATGTTCATTTATTTTTGTGAAGGTCTATGCAGTCTGCTATACAGGGGGTAATAGTATGCTCAAGATGGGGGCACTGTGGTTTAGGTGTAGGTCTATCACATACACTTACGTATTGCTTATGTGGAAACAAATGAAGAACCAGGGAATTAAGTTCCTCTAAATAAAATCCAAGAAAAAGCCAAAAAAGAGAGAGCAAACATGGCAAAGGGCTGGTAAAACTATTTAATGAAGTTAGCGCTTCCACATCTTAACAGACGCTTCCTCAGAATTTGATTTTAGCAATTTCACGTCTTAACAGATGCTTCCTGAGTCTTTGAATCAAATTCTGAGGAAGTGTCCATTAAGACATGAAAGTGCTAACTTCATTAAATAGTTTTACCAGCCCTTTGCTGTGTTTGCTCTCTCTCTTTTGTGGCTTTTTCTTACATATCGCTTATCTGACAGGTGCATAGTAGTGGCAACATTAACCAGATGTAGCTGCAGTGCATGTTATAAAGGGCCTTTCTTGTCTGTGTATATTGTAGTCTGCTTATGTGTTGTGCATGGGATCGGAAATAAGATGTGGTATGCGTAACGCAGTTGTGGCACCTCACCTGTATATGTGTGTGTGTGGATCACCATATATAATAATGCAGGTTATAATGTACTTATTTTGTCTTCCTCCTCACAGGTGACCATGGGGATTGGAGTCTGTCCTCCTCACAACCTGATGTCAGTGTCTCATCAAACTCTGATGATGGTGATGATGATGATGATGATGATGGCCATAGTGAGGCACAGGTGGGGTTGTTGGGGGCTTAATCTGTCTCATGGGTTGATATCCCACTTCTTCCCCCATTGTCCCTACACACAGTCAGTATGCCCAGACGTACCCATCCCCTGCAACCACAGATATCAGACTGTCAGACTGTGGTGGCATCGAACAAAGGAGTGTGGCAACAATGGCATCAATGAGTGTAGACTCTAGCCATAGCCAGAGAGCTGGTGAGGTCCCACACAGGCAGATTGACATGCTGCTTGAAGGAGGACTGCTGCCCATCCACCACCTGTCACAGATGTCACATCACGAGTCATTCAATGCATGTTTTGGTCCATTATGGAGGCACAGGCACATTCCAAACGTGACACCAGATGGATGCTCAGGATCATGGATACATCACTGTCTGACATCCATGACTCCATCCATCACATTGGTGATGCCATGCATCATTTCACTGATGTAGTGGACAGACAGTGGGGTGAGACATTGTCAGTCCTTGACCGCATGTTGTCTGTGCTAGAACATGTGGTGGGAGTAGGGCATCAGACACGTGGCCATAGGTCAGCAACAGCATCCATTGAGAGTTCAGTTGGCCATGCACACTCATGGTCCCATAGTGGCACTACCTCCAGCACTACAGAAGGGAGGATGCTGCCCACACCACAATGAGGCAGGCCATGGGCATGTAGCCCTGGGTGGTCCTGTGAGGAACATGGGTCTAGCAGATACCAGTCACCATCAGTGAGTAGTACTGCATCTGACCCTGGGCACGGTTATGCCAGTGCCACTCCTGGCAGAGCCAGTTCCCACATTTATGGCCAGAGATTGTGAACTGTCCATTCTGCCATGTATGGTCCACAACTGTCCAACATACCCATGTGCAAGGCTAGCACATGGCTTGACTGTGTACACGCACAAACTCAAACATCACTGTCACATGCAGGTCACCAACAGATACACATGGCACCTCTCCAAGGCCCAGCTGACCAGCACCCCTTCCTGATTCACACACACAATGTCAACTGTGTGGCACAGCCTAGGCCTCTGGCAACCCCACACCATACCCTGTGCATGTGATGATACCTGTGCCACATCCCTGCCATCCAAAGTTAATGGTGCACATATTTTAGTTCTACTTAAAGACATTAAAAAGTGCATTGCCTGCATTAAGCAAAATGCCTTCCATATCATCGATGCAGGGACATGCAAATATGTGCCTGAAGCACAGGGTGACTATAGTACATTAAATGACAGTTTGTAGTGCAGTAATGTTATGCCATGAAAGGTGCTGTATGCTGGCATGTGTCATGAGTACACATCAAAGTGTTTGTACCTTTGTTCCATGATGCTAGATTGGTGATAGTGTTGCAGACTTACAGGTGTCTCTCAAAACTTTGCATGTTTGTGTTCCAGGGGTCTGAGTGGCTATGCTGTGGAGACTTGATGCCAATACAGCAGCTTAGGATGGCATGGTAGCAAAGCAGAAATGTGACATCAGCAAGGTACGGTTGTATATGTACATGGATACCTAGGTGCGTATGTGTAGAACAGTGTATCAGGGACAATGGGTGTAGACAGCTTAATCCTGCATGCATACCCCGTGACAAGGCATGCTACCCTTGATATGTGTCACCTGGGTGTTCTGTACCTAAATATGTAGGTGGTGGTGGATAGCATTTATGCCAAGGTAGATGTGGAATTTGTGTTTCATTTGGTTATCGTGTTTTGTTGTGGTTGTGCAGAGACCCACAGTCTTATGGAGAATCCAAATTCCAGCAGTGAAATTCTTGAATTACTGCAGCAAATTAACCAGCAGCTGGCGGTGCATACCACCCAGATGAAATCTTTGATGGACAAACAAAAGGAAACTGGTCATATTTTTGGTAGCTTGGGCTACCCTCTTACTCAACCTACCCAACCCATTCATCACACACAGGCTGTTTTGGCCAGTGAAAATGGACAAAATAATGTGCATTTGGACAATGATAATGCCACGAGTAGTGTGGTTAATGATGCAAATATTTGGAAAAGGAATTTGTTTAGTTTTCATGTGGACATGGTTAATGATATTGGTATAGACAATGTGCAAAAACTGCTTACTTCCATTGTGGATAGATTAAAGCTGTTCGAGAAAAAAACTGTTTACCTTCAAAACATTACAAATAGAAAATGGGTACTTGGAAAGAAATGTTGAATTAGCTCAGGTTCTTCGTGGGGTTGCACTGTTGGAAGTATCCCAACGGTGCAGAGAGTAATCCGGACCTTTTAAATGATTTGCATAAGCTATTTGACCATACTGGCTTAGAATTAATAAAGATTATGATTAAACATAATAATCAGGAAATGGAATGGATGAGCAGAGATTTGGAGGAACAAAATACATTTATTAAAAATGACTTAGTGTTTGAACATTATCAGACTGATTACGATAATGCAATAAGCAGTGTGGAAAACAGTTGTCGAGCAATATTTCTTTGTAAAACTAACAAAATAAAAAGAGAGATTGATGAATATGTGAAGGGTAAGGCGTATCCCTTCTCACCAGGTTGCCATGGTAATGTTGAGGAAGGAGCCAATCGGATTACTCATGAGAATGAGGAAGTGACATCAGTGCCAAGGGATTACCAGCAGTGATAACTGGCGTTCCGTTTAGACAGTGGTGTACGTTGGTCAGAGAGATTGAAGAGCAAGGTGCCACAAATCAGTTGGGGGAACGACAGCAGGAACTATGTAATGCAGGGGGGGCGCGACCCAAGAATCGGAGTTATCAGTGGAAATTTTAATGGACTTGGCATTGTGTTTAAATGATGTTGAAAATGGCAACAAGGACTGTAAGTTGTTGGACTTCCTAAATGTTCCTTCTTGTGGGGGGAGATGGATTAACTGGTATAGAAAATGGAATGTGTAACGATGATGTGGCCATAGACATTAATGTTTCTTGTGGGGGGATGGATCAACTATCATGGGGAATGGAATGTGTAATGATGATGTTGCTATGGACATTAATGAGACAATTGAACTGGAAATTTTGATGCATGTTTTGGATAATATGGAAAAAGATGTAAATCAACATGCCATACCTAAAATAATTTGTAACACCATAGGTGATTACAAAGTGTATAATTATTCTGCTAAACCCATTGAGATATTATGCGTGCAAATTTATTGGCCAAGGGCTTTATATTTGTGCCCTGCAAATGAGGCAGAATAGATGAGACCTTGATAGATTTGAAGCTATTTACATCGAAAATGAACTTAAGGATGTGGTTTAAGGACGATGCAACTGTTATCAAACAAAATGTTGAACATGTGATAAAAAGGCCTAGTGTGTTTAATCCCCCAGTTAATAGCTTTATAGGAATATTTGAAAAGGCTTGTGAAATTGATATTAGAGAAGGCCTTAAAAATAAACCGGTAAGTGTTGGTCAAAATTTAAGCCGAAATGAAAAAAGTTTGTTAGCTGACATAGCCAATGACAGGAATATATCTGTTATGAAGCCTGATAAGGGCAATGGTGTAGTCATAATGGAAAAAGTGGATTATTTAATTAGTATGATGATATTGTTAATGGATGACATGTATTGTGAAAGTAATGTAAATGAAATCAACATAGCTTATAAAAAGTTGGATTTAATGTTAGAAGATATGCTGTTTCAAGGACAAATAGATAAAAATGAGTTTAATTATCTTAAGAATGAGCATCCCATGGTTTCCAATATTTTTGGAATACCAAAAATCCACAAATACCTAGAAAATTAAGTTTAGGCCTATAGTGGATGGCAAGCGGGCCAAGACATGCTTTATTAGTAAATACCTGGATTGTCAATTGCAAAAGGGTTTGGCTATGTTCACATATATAAGCAGGGATTCTTGGTAATTTTTAGAGAAGTTGAATAACATTGAAGTTAGTGATGGGATAATACTGGTCACCACAGACGTGTGTGATTTGTTTTCAGCAATACCCCACCACGTGGGGTTAGTATGGTTGGAAGTTCAATTAGTTAAAACTAAATTGTTTGACCAAGACTAAATAAATGTATTTACAACATTGATGGAAGCAGTATTTAAGAATAATTTCCTTTATTTTGAAGGGCAGTATTATAAACAGCAAACTGGAGTGGCTATGGGGGCAGCTTGTGCCCCCATATATGCCAATTATATTAGGTCATATTGAGAACAGCAGTATATATTTCAAAGTAATTTTCAACATCATATAAAACATTATATGAGATTCCTGGATGACATATTTTTAGTGTGGGAGTGGCATGAAGACAGTTTAAATCAGTTTTTGAGATACATAAATCAGACGGTGGATTTTTTTAAATTCACACATGAATATAGCCAGGAAGTAATATCTTATATGGATGTAATTTTAAAAAATGTATAAAAAGAAAAAAGTTTGTGATCTGGGATCTTTAAAAAACCTACCTTTTCCAGTTTGTATTTATATTTTGGGAGTTGGCAACCCTATCATCAAAAAAGTCCATTATAAAGGGCCAATTGGTTAGGGCTGCAAAAATGGTGAGTTGTGATTTTGAAATTGGGAAAGAGGTGGAATTTATAGTTGGGTTGTTTATAAAAAGACGTTACCCTGAAAGCCTATTTACAACAATAAAAGAGGAGGTAATAAAAAATGGTCAGAAGGGTTTTACAAGCCCATTTTAAAAGGAAATGGCCAATCTTCTCCGACTTTTCCAAGAAATAAGGATCAAGGGATTAATACCCCGGAGGAAATGGGGATGAGATTCATCATTACATTTTATTAGGACGTGGATATGATTACACAAGTTGTTAAGATAAACTGGGGTTTGCTACAATTAGACCAAAATGTAATAGATAGAGTAAGTTTAATGCCAAAAGTTGTTTACAAAAGGGATAAGTCCTTTAAGGATATATTGGAGACATGTGATAAGATGGCCGCTAGTAGTACAAATAGAATGTGGGAAAATTTAGGTGTGGAATGTGTAATTATTGTAAGTATATATTGGTGACCAAAGATAAAATTTGTCTAAATGGTAAGAACATATATATGCAAGGACATTTTAATTGTTTGAGTAAAAATGTGGTCTACTTGGCTAAGTGTGAACATTGTCCAACATATTATATTGGAAAGAAATGTAGATGCTTTAAAGATAGAATAAGTGAGCATTTGTTGGATATTAGGCATGGGAAACCTACAAATGCTTTAAGTAGACATATTTCAATGTATAATAGGCATGGATTAAATTTTTAATATTGCAACAGTTAGTCAAAGATCAAAAAGGTAGAATTTTAGATGTACATTTGGATATATGTGAGTTAAAATGGCAGTTGCGTTTAGATGCAACTAGTTACCCAAGCATAAATGAGAATGTTAGTATTTCTGGAATACTTAAGCTAAAACATATTTTAGGATAGATGGTTTTAAGCAATTTTAATTTAATTAAAGTTAGTGCAATATATATTTTTTAAATTAATGTAGTTTTAAAATAGTAATCTATTTAATTAATTGGATAATTAGTTGTGTTAATTATTATGTAAATGAAGTTACATAAAACAGTTGGGTTCAGTGAAAGGATGTTCTGATGAGGTCCTTACATTGGTTGGATGAAAGAGCTTAATGTGGTTACCTGTCATGAAGTGTAATAAACTTTGTGGACTACCCAGTGGCTTGTGGTGTTCCTTTTTGGAGATTGGCAATAGTGTTGCAGACTGACAGGTGTCTCTCAGAACTTTGCGCGTTTTTGTTCCAGGGGTCTGAGTGGCTACAATGTGGAGATTTGGTGACAATACAGCGACTCAGGATGGCGTGGAAGAAAAGCAGAAATGTGACATCAGCAAGGTACGGCTGTATATGTGCATGGTTACCTAGGTGTGTATGTGTAGAACAGTGTGTCTGAGACAATTGGCTTGGGTAGCGTAACCCTGCATCCATGCCCCATGACAAGGCATGCTACCCTTGATATGGTCACCTAGGTGTTCTGTACCTAAATATGTAGGTGGTAGTGGTTAGCATTTATGCCTAGGTAGATGTGGGATATTTAGGACCTGTAGCTACTCACAGGGCCTTAAAATGTATAACCATCGCACACACATAGGCAAGACAGACACACTGCTGCAAGAAGTTATATTTACACATGCACAGAGTTGCCCAGTTTTAGATTAGAACCCCTACTTATCTAGTAGTATTTACTACAGTATTAAGTACTTATCGCATGCACCACGGAGCTTACATGCTTTGAGAGTGTCTACCATTGTTGTTAAGGTGGACAACATCAGCAGGCCCTGTAAAGGAGGCCAATGGGGTGGTTGACAGGTAAGCACAGGGCCTTAAAACATATAATCATTGCACACTGCTGCAAGGGGATTTAGCTACACACAAACACACCTACACAATTGCCATTTTTGAGATTTGAACCCTTACCTATCAAGTAGTATTTACTCTAGCACTAAGTACTTATTTCATGCACCACAGAACTTACATGTGTTGAGAGTGCCTGCCAATGCTATTAAGGTGGATGACACCAGCAGGCCCTATAAATGAGGCCAATGTGGGGGTTGACAGGTAGGCACAGGGCCTTAAAATGTATAACCAGTGCACACAGGCAAGACAGGCACACTGCTGCAAGGAGATATATTTACAACACACACACACACACACACACACACACACACACACACACACACACACACACACACACACACACAAAGTTGCCCTATTTGAGATTAGGACCCCTACATATCTAGCAATATATACTATAGTACTACATACTTATCGCATGCACCACCAAACTTATGTGTTTTGAGAGTGTCTGCCAGTGCTGTTAAGGTGTATGACATCAGCAGGCTCTGTAAAAGAGGCCAATGGGGCAGTTGACAGGTAGGCACAGGGCCTTAAAATGTATAACCACTTAACCACTGCACACAGATGGGTGAGACAGACACACTGTTGCAAGGGGATATATGTACACACACACACACACACACACACACACACACACACACACACACACACACACACACACACACACACACACACACACACACACACACACACACACACACACACACACACACACACACAGTTGCCCTTTTTGAGATTAGAACCCAGACCTATCTAGTAGTATATACTATAGTACTAAGTACTTATTGTTAGATATATATTTAAAGATTTATAAGTGCATGTATTTCTGTTTGCCAGTTAGATGTATATACACTTCTGCTGCTATAATATATGTAGGAAAAGATAGTCAGTTAGATGCATGTATTAATGTTTGCTAACATATATATATTAAAGGGTTAAACTGTTCTCAGCAAAAAATGACAGCATTCATCTGTAATGTAACATGCTAGTGCAGTTTGAGAAAAAGGCTGATAAGGATAACTCTAAAAGAGGCATTCAGTAGCGTGTAACAAGTTTCAAGGGAAACAAATAAGGACCCAGGTGCAAGAATCAACAGACTTCCTAGACTGTTACATAATTCACCTTGAACAGACTGCATGATATCAAGTGCAGAGAGTATTGAAAGACTGGTTTCATAAAGAAACATTCTCAAACAGGAAAGTCTCCCTAAAAGTTTAATAAATAGACTGTATGACATCAGAAAATACCAAAGTAATGACTTTGAGAGTTCCCAAAAGACTGCTTTCATAAGAATGGATATATGTGAGATCTGATCGGATTTCTTGGGAGATCTGCATACTGGAGACCACCTTTCATGCTTTATGAGAAGCAAACTTGAAGACATTAAAGCTGTAAACTGTACAGTATTGTACGGGTCGTCTATTATATAGACAAGTTATTAGTTCTGCACAAGAAAGATAATAATAATATACTGCTGAGAAGATGAATAATCTGCAAAATTTATGTGCACTAACCAGACCTTTTATTTCTACAAGGCACACAGCATTCAGCACACACATTTGCACATCTGCAAATAACTTTTCAGTTATCACATGTGCCATGGAGCTTATGAGTTTTGAAGGTGTCTGCCAGTGCTGTTAAGTTGGATGACATCAGCAGCTGTTGACAGGGAGGCCACTGTTGTAGAGGATGCTAGTTACAGGGCCATAAAGTGATTGACCATGGCACAGACATAGGCCTGATGGGCATGTCTGTACTGCTACATGGGAAATATCTACATACACACACACAAGGTGGCTGATGTGAGATTAGAACCCCTACCTACCTACTATTGCACACTACAGCTCACAGTATTAGTTGCACGTGCCACCAGTTAGACTTGGTGCACAAGTGGTTGCAGCACTACATCACTCTTCACTATTATGTGGTGCTCTCTCTCTCTCTCTCTCTCTCTATATATATATATATATATATATATATATATATATATAAAACATATATACATGTTATCTGTATCTATCTATCTATATATATAAATATATATATATACATATATATCTATATATGTGCCACATACTGATAGACAAGGGTAATCATGTCTAAGGGGGATAGGGAGAGACAGATACGTATACATAGCTGTCTGTATGCACACAGATATATTCACATAATTTCATAGGTTCATATGTGTGTACTAGGTTAATGTCCCTGGAGCCTTTACAAGCCTAGCCCATAGGATTACCCTGGCATCATGCCACCTGATCTTAGTTCCCAATGCCTTTGTCATGTAAAGCCACTGGAGTGATCCCAGGGGTGCATTTTCTATTTCCCATCCACTCATCAAGATTTCTCTTGAAGAGGGCCAGTGAGGTGCTCTGCTTGACATGTATAGGAAGTCTATTTCATAGCATGGGCAAAGCCAAGTGGTACAGTGGTTAAGATGTATGCCTTTCAATCACAAGGTGCAAGGTTTGAATCTCACCACTGGGAAGAGCTTTAGATGTGCCCTCACGTGACAAGTCTGCGCCAGAAGTCACCGTGGGTCAAGCGGTAGGGTTATGGGTCATATGATTAATAAAGAACTATGTTAGAGTGCTATTGTTGTGTTATTTGTGTGTTAGAAGGTATGGCAATTATTTTTGCTGTCATTGGGTTTTTTTT